>NW_008426452.1:0-332 GCF_000622305.1 Nannospalax galili | reverse complement strand
ATATTTTAAAGAACTTATTAAATCAGCGTACAGTGACACCATGACAATAACTGAATTGCTTGGTCCATGAGGCTGGGTGGGGCCTCAGCCCTCAGAGTATCCCACAGTAGCTGTGTCACAGTGACAAGGCCAATAACCCAGAAGTTGCCCAGTCCACACAGCCAGCTGCCTCAGCATCCCAGATCAGGCACCAAACACCTGGAGCATTCCTGGAGAGTCACTGGTCCTTTGTCAACGAAAAAACGGTAATCACTGGTTCTGACACCAGCCAAACAATCATCAGCATCAACATGATAAATCAACTCAGTGCAAGAGGGCAGATGGAAGGAACC
>NW_008426451.1:0-332 GCF_000622305.1 Nannospalax galili | reverse complement strand
TGTTGGTCTTTGCCTTTCTGTTGATTTTTTTTCTTATTTGAGACACTGTGTTTCCTACTGCATACCCCAGGCTATATGAGCTATTCTACTGCATATCCCATTCCCAAAAGAGTTTGAATATTCTCCTGCCCTCTTCCACTTCACATAGGCTGTTGAGATCACAGACAGTTGTGCTAACTCCTTAGAATATTATATGGTTTCAGAGGAACTAAACTCTAGGTTGTCAGTATTGTGCAGCCAGCACTTTTACCCACTCAACCATCCTCATAGTCTGTACTTTATAAAATTTCTCATAGGAACATTTTCAGTGCCTTACTCATCTTAATATCTTA
>NW_008426450.1:0-332 GCF_000622305.1 Nannospalax galili | reverse complement strand
TTACCTGCATGCAGGCAATACACACATACACATAAAATAAAAATAAATAAATTTTTAAAAAGTTGAATGGAGGTGAAAGACAGAACGGAGATGTAATCAGCGAGGCCATGTTAGACTAGATGAAAGGGTTCACTGACCCTAAGTGCATCACCAAAGGGCATTGTACAGAAATTTCCTCTGAGATAAAACATTCTGCAGGGAAGCTCCTTAAGACAGGATAAAGGAAGTGATACACTGCATTCTTCAGTGAAGCTCTTAAGCTCAGAAAGTAAACAACTCAAAGACTTTAGGAAGTCCCTGAAACTGAGCATATGTACTCAGTCCCCCTCCCT
>NW_008426449.1:0-332 GCF_000622305.1 Nannospalax galili | reverse complement strand
GTAGTGTGAAACAGCATCTGCTTCTTAAATGTTTGCATTTGTAACTATTTCGAGTTTTCTGAAACCTCTTTCACCTTCTAGAAGTAAAATTTTCTGCTTTTTTGGTATACAATGAGGCAGGCTCTTCTGTCTGCCTGAGGAGCCTTGGTAATAACAGAGTACACACCCTACATTCTCATTCAACACACAAGGACCGAAGGCCAGTCATTCCTTCCCACAACCACACATCTGAGGAGGGGGAGCTGTGGGAACACAGGATCTGATTCTCATTCCCCACACCCATTAGGTTGAATGAATTCATGATTCCCATAGTAAACCTGCTTCTGAAATCT
>NW_008426448.1:0-332 GCF_000622305.1 Nannospalax galili | reverse complement strand
GGGGGCGAAGACACCGGAATAACAAAAAAATATATTTTTTAAAAAATAATAAAATATTTTTAAAAACAAGATCTGTTGTTCAGACTGGCCTCTAACTCAATCACCTTGAACTTTTGATCCTCCAGCCTTCATCCCCCAGTGCTGGGGTGACAGGCATGTTCTCCCATGCCTGGTTTTGTGGTGTTGATGACTAAACCCAGGACTTCATGAACATGAGGCAAACTTTACCAGACAAGCTGCATCCCCAGCTCTACGTAGTGTTTTTAAAAGATAACTGGTGTTGGGGCTGAAGAGATGGCTCAGCAGTTAAGAACACTGGCTGCTCTTGCAGA
>NW_008426447.1:0-332 GCF_000622305.1 Nannospalax galili | reverse complement strand
TTTTTTTTTCCAGATAGTGAGCCAATTTTCGAACGTCATTGTTAAATAATTCATTTCTTCCTCTTTGGTCAGTGAAGGTCCATATTTCTTGAGTTACAAAGACAGGAAATTCACAATGACTTTATACAACAAAAATAATCTGCTTTCAATGCTGGAGCCCAGGACTGGTTGAGCACGTGATTGTTCAAACACCTATACTTTGTGTGTGGGCAGAGTGCATCACTGCAGGGCAAGCGATTGGATTGTCCATTTTAACAGAATGTTCTAATTTGCTGAACCACACAAGTCTTTAATTTTTCAGTTCAGTTCAGTTCAATTCAACTGACTTAATT
>NW_008426446.1:0-332 GCF_000622305.1 Nannospalax galili | reverse complement strand
TTATAAAAATTATGTTTTATTTATGCTGTTTCCACACATGTATATGATGCTCTTTCATTGACTAGGCTATTAGGTTATACATGAGAGCTTATGGATGTAACACAAAACTAAATGTGAAGTTAACGTAATATTTTACACACTCCTCAAATATAATGCCTGGAAAATCTGTATTAATAGGCCTTTCATTTTTCCATATTTTATTTATTTTTATGTTATGTGTATGAGTGGACGTAGGTGCACGGACTTATGCATGGGTATAGGTGCACCGTGTAGGTGAATCCTAAAATATTTTTAAAATTACATTTATTTTGAGGGTGATGCTTACATGTCAC
>NW_008426445.1:0-332 GCF_000622305.1 Nannospalax galili | reverse complement strand
AGAGCTGCGCTGTAGACTTACCCCAAGAGGCCTGAGGATAGTAGTGCCGGTAGTGTGTTTTTATAACAACCACTGTGACACAGAAAAAAATGAACTTGAATGTTGAGTAACACTTTGAAAAGAACATGAGGATTCTCTCACTGTGGTATTACAGTATTTGTGCTTCTTTCAACAAGGAGGTGGCATTTTTTCCTTTTATGTTCTTTTTATCATTTTTCCACTTTTGAAATAGTTCAAGTGTACTTAAAGGGCAGTTACCATTTGGCTGCCATACAATTCATGTAACTGGATGGAAGCTGAATTGAATAAATATATTCATATTAGGCTGAAAA
>NW_008426444.1:0-332 GCF_000622305.1 Nannospalax galili | reverse complement strand
TTTTTTTTAGGGCTGAGCATGCCTCAGTATCTTATTCTCTGAACATTGATTAGTTGTGGATCTCTGTGTTAATTGCCATCTACTATAAAAAGAAGCTTCTCTGATGAGGTTTGAAATATGCACTAATCTATGAGTATGAGGATAAGTCATTAGGAATTGGTTTAATATTGTGTCCATGTAGCAGAATAATAGTAGTAAGTTCTCCCCTAGAGTCTATAATCAGGCTAGCCACAGGTTATTGGTCCCAATAATTGTGCCAGTTATGGATTCCATCTTATGGTGTGTGCTTTAAGCCCAATCAGTATTTGGTTATTCCCATGATGCTCATGTCA
>NW_008426443.1:0-332 GCF_000622305.1 Nannospalax galili | reverse complement strand
AATGTAAAGAAAATGAGTACAGTATCAAAAGGGCTGGTATTTAATAGATTAGGAGTGAACACACACTTAAGATTGAGACAGCTCACCCACATATACCTAAGAAATATAATTAAAATGACTGATCACATTCTTTAGAATGTTTAAATTAAAATTGTTTTGCCTACACGGCTAAGTGCACCTGTACGTGCAATGCCCATGGAGGCCAGAAGAGGGCACGAGATCCCCTGAAACTGGAGTTATGGGTAGTTGTTAGCCATTATACAGGTGCTGGAAACTGAACTAGGATCCTCTGCAAGAGCAGCCAATACTCTTAACCTGCTAAACCATCTCTC
>NW_008426442.1:0-332 GCF_000622305.1 Nannospalax galili | reverse complement strand
TTTGTGGCTCCCTTTCCACAGAAAATTAGAGCTGGCTCTTGTGTCCAATCTACTGGGGAAAGTGTGTGGTCTTTCTGAGGGTCGCTAAAGGCTTCGCCTGCCTTGGAAAAGCCAGACTCCATGACACTAGGATGATCCAGCACGCCTGCGGAGACGAGGCAAGTCCCAGTCTGCTTCTGAGTAGCTCAGATTGCAATTTCCCAAGAGCCCAGGTCGGAGCTGCCCAGATCACTGCTTTCCTAATGTACCAGAGCCTTGAGAATCAATGGTCAAGATGCTTGGAGTGATGATGCTGCGTAGACGCAGGGAGCAGGGAGCAGGCAGAAGCGGAC
>NW_008426441.1:0-332 GCF_000622305.1 Nannospalax galili | reverse complement strand
ATGACTGTTGGCATGTAAATGTGAAATGTCCCCCGTATGTTTATGTGTTTGAACACTTGGTCCCCAGTTGGTAGTACTGTTTGGAAGATCTGTGGAACTTTCAGGAGGTCGGGGTTTCTTTGCTGGAGGAAATGGATCACTAGGGTGTGGGCTTTGAGGTTCATAGCCTGTAGGAACCTAGACGGCCCTGCAAAGATGGAGCCGAGAGGAAGTAAGCAGGGTGCAGCCTGACTTGTTTTGATAGTCTTCGGATTGGCTAAGGGACATTTCCACACTCCTGAGGAGCATGTGATCGGCATGTGTTCACCATTGAAATCCATGAAGTGTTGCCC
>NW_008426440.1:0-332 GCF_000622305.1 Nannospalax galili | reverse complement strand
TTCAAACCACCACGTGACTACACATTAGATGCTTGTAGAACCCCTCTGCCCCTAGTCACAGCAATGAAAACACCTCCAGATATTGCCTTGTCTCCTCTCTGGGAGATGTGCAAAATTTTTCATGTATATTATTAGTATGTATGCTCACTTTTGCATGTGTATATATTGGTAACCCTCAAGAGAAAGCAATATCAATGATAAATAGAAAATACGCCAAAATATTAACTAGGAATTCGTAAATTTAAGAGACTAAGGTGAATATTCAATGTATTAATATTTAAAAATTCTGTAATAATGAAAATTTGAATTAATCTACTTACAGTTAGAAGTCT
>NW_008426439.1:0-332 GCF_000622305.1 Nannospalax galili | reverse complement strand
TAGATTGAAAACTATTTGAGACTGATTGCTGGTGGGTGAGGAAGAGCATGACTTACATACAACCACTGGATGGGCTGACTAGACTCCAATGAATACATTTACACTGAAGGACACTTGGGTATAAACATCTGAATGAATAGTACTCAGCATGTATGGCAGAGTGCATAGGATTCAGTTCAGTGGGGGGGGGATGGGGGAGGCATGGATGGGGGAGGGGAGTCTGGATTTGAGTGGGAAACGTTTATGAAATTTAAAAAGCTCTCCTTGTTAGCCGCCATGTGGCTGGGAACTGAACCTGGGTCCTCTGCAAGAGCAGCCAGTGCTCTTACCCC
>NW_008426438.1:0-332 GCF_000622305.1 Nannospalax galili | reverse complement strand
GTTAAGAGCACTGGTTGCTCTTATACAGGACCCAGGTTCAATTCCCAGCACTCACATGGCAGCTAACAACCTTCATAACTCCAGTTCCAGAGGATCTAATGCCTTCTTCTGATGTCCGTGGGCATTGGATGACATGGATATACTTACGTACATGCAGGCAATATACTCATACACATTAAATAATAAAAATAATAAATAAAAAATCATATTCCTGAACTTATCTATATCCTAAAGCTACTTTTAGAAGGTTACTACATCTGAAAATCAATTTTCTAACAGTCTATCTCAGGAAATTAGAAAAAGAACAATAGATTAAACCCATGGAAAATAAT
>NW_008426437.1:0-332 GCF_000622305.1 Nannospalax galili | reverse complement strand
CAGAAATCTTACAGCATGTAGCACATCTATTTTAATTACCTTCATTTCAGTACTAAAAACTAATTAATTATTAAGAGTTGGTAAAATTAGCTATTTGAAATATTCCATTTGATTTTAGTTTCATATGTATATTTTACTAAACACAACAGACATTTATCAGAAGGCCACCACTTATGAATTTAAAATGTGTCTGTGTTCATGACAGGGTCATGTCATCAATGACTGGTTTTAGCTCAATGTGTCAGACATGCAGCACATGTCATGCTTAATGTAAATGTTCAAACATATTCTCTAGTCAAAAATGGCAGTAACCTATCTTTTGGTCAGTGCCA
>NW_008426436.1:0-332 GCF_000622305.1 Nannospalax galili | reverse complement strand
CCAACTAATTTTTTTAACCTGGAGCTATTAAATATTTATTTCTTTCAAATTGGTTTATGAGTCTTAGTAAACTTTTTACTCAGTATCATAGAATATATAAAAATGATAGTAAATCCCAGCACCCACATGGCAGCTAACAAATGCCCGTAACTCCAGTTCCAGGGGATCGGACAGCCTCTGCTGTCCTCTGTGGGCATTGCATGATATGGGTACACTTAACATACATGCAGGCATAACACTCATACACATAAAATAACAAATTAGTTACTTTTCGGTTGCTGTGATAGCAACACTGACAAAAGCAACTTATAGAAGGAAGAATTTGAGTTTAC
>NW_008426435.1:0-332 GCF_000622305.1 Nannospalax galili | reverse complement strand
TCCCAGTTCTTCCTAGAGTTGAGTTTCTGCATTCTGTCTGGAATATTGTCTAGTTGTTTCTTGGATTCCCAATGGTATTCTGGCTTGAACGGTGAGATAGATGTTCACCACTAAGATAGTGCTAAAATTCTGAACCTTTATTCTATCATGTTTTTATTTTTGAGAATTTCATACACATTTATAAGGAAATATATCTACCTCTACTTTCCCCTTCTAACTCCATCCATATCTCCCCCACCATGCTCCCCTCCCGATTTTGTGTCTTTGATAACTCACAAGTGCAATTGAGCTGCTTATAAGTGCACATATATGAAGACATCCACTGGAGCATG
>NW_008426434.1:0-332 GCF_000622305.1 Nannospalax galili | reverse complement strand
CGGGAGCTCAAACAACATGAATTGAGTTCCCAGGTCACAGTACCACAGACCTGGGAGCTCAAACAACATGAATTTACTTTCTCACTTTTGTGGAGACTAGGAGCCCAGGTTTTTGAGAGTAGGTTCCTTTCTGACGGAAACAGACCACGCCAGTCCAGACCTGTCTCCTTGGCTTACAGATGGATGACTTCTCGTGTCTTCACATCCTCTGTGGTTGCTTGTCCGTGTTCCAATTTCCTCTTGTCATACTGAATGAAGGACCACTCTAATGATTTCATGTTAATTTAATTACCTCTTTAAAGACTCTGTCTTCAGGCTGGTTGTGGTGGTGC
>NW_008426433.1:0-332 GCF_000622305.1 Nannospalax galili | reverse complement strand
ATGGGAAGAAGCACCCCTTCCCAAGCAGACACAATGCACACATCAAGGACCCGAGCTGGAGCCACACTCCTCTGTCTGCAGAGGCAGTAGAGGGTCAAACTCTGGAAGCCACTGACCTGTTGGCAAGCCAGAACTTTCCGAGAGAAAGAGAGCATATGGAGCGAGGACAGGTACGCTTGGGGAATCCAAGGAAAAGAGGCAGATAGTACAGAAAGGGAAGAAGGAAGGACAGAAGAAGCTCAGCTCTACCAACAGGTTCAGGCAGAGACACCCACTCTACATGGCAGTGACTGAGCTGATAGCTGCAAGAGCCCTGCCAGGGAAAGGAATGG
>NW_008426432.1:0-332 GCF_000622305.1 Nannospalax galili | reverse complement strand
TTTTTATGGTGAGCGAGATTGTAGAGTGATTGCAGACATGCCTTGAGAGGAATTATAATCTGATAAAGTGAAAACAGGAGTCACTGGGGTCACACCAGGGGTTTAGTACATGTCCTTTCCCTGTAACTGGGGTTTCTAGTGAGACTCCAGAAAACTGCAGATTTAGAGCTGGAAAGGAAGGAAGGCGATTAGCAGTCATTAATTTTGCTGAAATTCTTGCTACTTTGCTGGCCAGAGGCTTCAACTGGATTCCTGGATGAGAGTTCCTTTTCCTTTTCATGTCCGTTATTTTCCCTGCCTTTCTGTCCTCTTCCTCTCAGGGAGCCTGTGCT
>NW_008426431.1:0-332 GCF_000622305.1 Nannospalax galili | reverse complement strand
AATATTAATCATCTTTATATCCCCATCCCCACTGGCACCCTCCCATAGCAACCATCCCACTGGAACCCATACAATTTGTAATTCTTGTTAAGGTCCAATGTGTCAAGTCAGTGTCCCCAGACTTTCCCCATTGTAAGTCCATCCACTGAGGTCTAGTCAACCTATCTAGAGTTTCCTGTTTTAGGAAGATCATCTTTTCCCCACCTAGTAGTAATCAGTTGTCAATGTTTTTTCAGCTAAGATTCGGGTCTATTTTTCATTTCCCCAGTTCTATGCTGGGATTTTGTCTGCCCAAGTTTGCATGGGACTTGTGTATGCTGACACCATTGCCA
>NW_008426430.1:0-332 GCF_000622305.1 Nannospalax galili | reverse complement strand
TTTGTTTGTTTGTTTGTTTATTTGTTTGCTTTAATCCAGTCTTTACATTTTTCTGCTTTATTGAGGTCTAACTGACAAAAATGTATGTATTTAAAGTATATAACACAATGATTTGATTACATATTATGACATAATCAATCTGGTTGACACATCCAGTAATCATTGAATTAAGATTTGAAGCCAGTTTGGGCTGACTCCAAACCTATGCCCTAACCTCTGTACTATATTTCTTCAAGTGTATTCCTAAGGGTTGTTTTGTTTGTTTGTTTGTTTCTTTGTTCTTTTGAGACAGGGTCTCCCTGTAGCCCCCGCTGGCCTGGAACTCACTGTGT
>NW_008426429.1:0-332 GCF_000622305.1 Nannospalax galili | reverse complement strand
TCTCTGGGACAATGCAGGATGCTTTCTCATGCTTTGTCAGTATGGTGGCTGATAGGGACATTTTTCCTGGCTATGGTAACATACAGTCTCTCCCAGAACTTGAGTGAGACAGAGCTCATCTATTACTAAAGAATCAATCATATCGCTACACTAAAGTATGTTTTAGAACCCTGCCAGGGTGAACCAGAGCCCTTGGTAGGGTGAAGGTATTTGGTCACTTTGTCACTACAGGTAGGTGTGTCTGTAAATTAGACTTTTTTCCCCATGTCATAGGGAGTCACAAGTCCTAACCAACAGTGCTTAGAGTTGTGTGTATCTCAGTCCCACTTCCA
>NW_008426428.1:0-332 GCF_000622305.1 Nannospalax galili | reverse complement strand
TCTTACCTTTGGGAGTCCACCTTCCATTCCTTCATCATGGTTGTCTTCCTGTCAGTCCCCAAATGCTCCTCTTCCCTTCCTCTGCTACTTGATGGAAACTCCTCTGCATTAGACCTGCACAGCTTTGTCTCATTGACAAAACTTGAGACTCCAGGATGCATCATTCAGTTAGCTCAGGTTGACCACGACTCCTTGTCTGGAGATGGAGCTGAAGGGAATGTGGACCCTTTCCTCCATGGCCACAGCCCCAGCTTTCACAGTCCTAACGGCCACTTCCTGGGCACCCAGGTCTGCCAGCTCTCTGGGCACATTTTCTCTTTCCATCCTCTCTT
>NW_008426427.1:0-331 GCF_000622305.1 Nannospalax galili | reverse complement strand
ACAGAAAAAGTGTCCAGACTGTCTACCACATAACTTGACACACAATAGATATAGGGAGAAAAAAATTGGGGCTGGAGAGATGACTCAGCAGTTAAGAGCACTGCCTGGTCTTGGAAAGGGCTTGGGTTCAATTAACCTCACCCACATGGTGGCAAACAACTGTCTCCAGTTCCGGAGGAATCTGACACCCTCTTCTGACCTCGACAAGCATTGCACAACATGGGTGCACTTACACACAAGCAGGAAATATTCACACACATAAAACAAAAACAATAAATAATTTTTTTATTTGGTCTTTTTGAGACAGGGTCTCCCTGTAGCCCCAGCTGGC
>NW_008426426.1:0-332 GCF_000622305.1 Nannospalax galili | reverse complement strand
TAATGACAGTATAACAGTATATACTGTTAATGACAGTATAAGAGAAAATGTACCTAACTGACGTATATTTATAGAAACACTACAGAATACATATTCTTCTCAGCAGCCCATGGAATTTTCTGTAAAATAGATCACATTTTAGGGCACAAAGCAAGTCTTAATATTGGAAAACTTGAAATAATTTCTTATAGTCTATCTGATCACAATGGAGCAAAACTAGAAATCAATAGCACGAGACAACATACACAAATTTGAACAACACACTGTTGAATGATGACTGGGTCATTGAAGAAATCAGAAGGGAAAGTGATATTTCTAGAATTGAATGAAGA
>NW_008426425.1:0-332 GCF_000622305.1 Nannospalax galili | reverse complement strand
CTTCTCCCACGTGGGTCCTAGAGATTGAACTCAGGTCCCAGGCTTGGCAGCAAGGACCTTTACCCGATGAGCCATCTCGCTGGCTCTGTTTTGTTTCCATTTGTTTGAGACAGGTTCATTCTGTCGCTCAAGCTGGCCTCGGATTCACCACCTTCCCAATCTGCCTCCTGAGTGCCGGGACTGCAGGTGTGCCCAGCTTCTCTGTTAACCTCTGGTTTATGAATTCCAAGCATGACGTTTGTGCTAGAAGCTCACAACTGGAATTGCTTCACATTTTACTCTTGTGAGATATGGAGTTATGCTTTTGTAGTCTTTGTGATTTGTGCAGGGGG
>NW_008426424.1:0-331 GCF_000622305.1 Nannospalax galili | reverse complement strand
TTCCATCCCAGCACTCAGGAAGTAGAGGCAGGTAGATCTCTAGTTCCAGACCTGCTGAGGCTATAGGGAGATTCAGTTTCAAATAAACCAAACAAAAAAATTAAAATAGAATAAATAAAAAAATTTAAATTCTGTCTTCTCTTTCATGCAAGCAGGCCTGGAAAAGAGTATGAAGGAAGCACATTTTAAAATAGATCTCATCATGAACATAAGAAGCAGGCGGTTGCCTGTTTTTTGGCAAGGATGTTAAAAAACAGTCATTACAGAAAAGCTTACAAAGCTGGGGGCTGGAGAGATGGCTCAGTGGTTAAGAGCACTGACTGTTCTTGCA
>NW_008426423.1:0-332 GCF_000622305.1 Nannospalax galili | reverse complement strand
TGCACCTTGCCATGTCCATTTTATCCAACTGAATGGATGAGGGGCTATCCTGTCTGTAAGAAAATTAAATACAAGTCTAATAAAAGGTGATAAAATCAATTATTTCAGTTCTGGCCATCTGAGTAACTTTTGCTATAAAATCTGACTCTAAAATAGCATCAAGAAGGATCTTGTATAATCTGCTTTGTAGTATAAGCCAATTATAAGAGTTTTGACCTTTACAAAGCTGTGTGTTACAAACACAGGGGACAGGGTCACTTCCACCAGTGCTGATCTGTACCGGGATGACCTGGATTCTCCTGCAGTTTTACTGTGGCTTTTTACTGAGGAAA
>NW_008426422.1:0-330 GCF_000622305.1 Nannospalax galili | reverse complement strand
AAGGAATAAACACAAACAGAGAGAGAGAGAGAGAGAGAGAGAGAGAGAGAGTGTGTGTGTGTATTTTCTGGGAAGTATTTCAAGATTGACTTTCAGTGAGAAATATTTTTCAGGCTTCCTTTATAATCAAGAACAATAATGTCCAGGAAATAATTTAAAAGGACTGCTTGCCTCATACTGAGAAATGAAAACTTGAAACTCCTCTGTTTGAAAGAACACAGTGGCTTGAATGGAAAAATGTTGTTTACATTGGCTACCTGTGGGTTACCATTTTTTATGATTATTTTTATTTTATGTGTATGAGTGTATTGCCTGTATGTAGGTAAGTGC
>NW_008426421.1:0-332 GCF_000622305.1 Nannospalax galili | reverse complement strand
AGACCCTCCCACTCATGCAATTGAAGCTGACCGTTTGGGTGGTAGGGGTGATTGTCTCCCCCTGTGTGATTGTCTCTTGGGGTTTAGAGCTAGTTCTCTCAGAGGATACGCCCACCCAACATGCCTGCAGAGTGTGCACAGCCACCTGTAAACTAGGGCCTACTCTTCTCTTCCTCAGTCAGCTGATCATAGGGTACACTCCATGAGGTCATAGGTGCATGCTTCAGGACATAAGTCATAATGACAGGAGTAGAAAACTTGGACATTAAGGCAACTTCTTCATGTTAAGTTGCTTGTAACCTTCAGTACCTGCTCCATACTAATCGTATTAT
>NW_008426420.1:0-332 GCF_000622305.1 Nannospalax galili | reverse complement strand
CCTATATTAAACCTCACCCACCCATGGCTCAGGGACCATTGCAAAAGAGGGGGCAGAAAGAATCTAAGAACCAGGGTTGGTACGTAAAGATAAGGAAACAGATTTTCAGACTTCTGGGTACTTGCTCATATGAAATTGCCCTATTGGTGACAGCATGCACAAGACCCATACTGACTCAGACAAAAACCCAGCATAGAACCTAGGAAATGGGCAACATTAGTCAATAAACTATTGGCAATGGATTACTGAATGGTGAGGGAGTTTTAATTTTCTTGAAGGGAGTGACCCTAGATAGACTGACTAGACTCCAGTGGATGAACTTGTACCAAGGG
>NW_008426419.1:0-332 GCF_000622305.1 Nannospalax galili | reverse complement strand
AAAAAATGAATGTAATTTTGATGCTTATTTTACATTTATTTAAGTATTAGTTGAGGTGAGTTTATTACCCTCTTTTGATATTTGAATTGCTACTTTTAAGACTGTTATACCTCTTACAATTGGTGATGCAGGAAAAACTCCCCAGGAGAAAAATCTATAAATCATTTATTTTGGATCCAAGGAAGCCACTTGACAGTTGTGTCATCCTGGCACTTGAGAGCCTTGGGTTTTTCCTTGTACATACGGAGGGTAGTGTGACTGCCTTCAGGGTCCACTGGAATCTGAGAATATTGTTTGTAATCTACTAGGAAAAATAAATACTGCATAGTTTG
>NW_008426418.1:0-332 GCF_000622305.1 Nannospalax galili | reverse complement strand
CTGCCTGTCCTTTTCGTACTTTAGTAACCTTTGCGACGTTTCTGTCGTTGCCCCGTTTCTTTCTGCTTCTGGAGCTAACTCATTGTATATGCTGTTTCTTAGGCTAGAAGCGTACTCTCCTGAGACTAACATTTCATCAACTGTTAAATTTCTAACCACTCCATCTTGCCTTCTTTCCTTCGACCCCACTGGGATGGGGCTAGCTCCTTCCTCCGCTGTCCCCATGTTTTGACCTTTAACTTTGGACTGAATAGGAAGTCTGTCTCCTTAGTCCCTCTAGGAACCCATCTCCCCGGTGGGCTTCTAAAGACGTGGCTCCGAAAACGTAAGGG
>NW_008426417.1:0-332 GCF_000622305.1 Nannospalax galili | reverse complement strand
TTTTTTCTGTGTGTAAATGTGCACAGGATGAGATAAAACTGAAATCCACAGGTAGCAACTCCAGCACTTCACCAAGGAAGGGAGTGAGGGGGTAGTCTAATAGGTGGCTCTCAGCAGAGGGCCATCCATCAATAATCGGGAAATGCTTCAAAAGGGGAAAGCTAATATTAAATTTAACAGCCTAGGGATATCAATTGTCCTAAGAGACCCTAATTGTCTGGCTGTTGTCACAGCCACATGTTCACATCTGGCAAAGCAGAGTCTGAACAAGGGCTGCAAATGGGACAAAGGAAGGAGCCCCAGGGGCACTTGGACTGGCCCTGCCCAGCCAG
>NW_008426416.1:0-332 GCF_000622305.1 Nannospalax galili | reverse complement strand
ACCAAACAAATTAAAAAATAAAAAAATAAAGAGGCAAATTACATAGCTTATTATTGTTAATGATACACTGAATTCATGGACAGTAATAGAAAAGATGGCAAGTGAAATCCAAAATTTCAAAAGATGAGTTTCCAAACAATAGTATTAACTATAAACTACGCCAGTACCAGTAAGTCAGCAAGGGGTCAACATGTAAAATGCAGATGTCCTTGACCTCAGGAGGGTTTAAAATCAAGTCTACGAGACTGAGAGTGTAGCTTAGTGGTAAGAGTGCTCAGCTAATGTGGGTAAATAGGAGCAAGGCCTTAGGTTTGATTACTAGCAATAAAAAA
>NW_008426415.1:0-332 GCF_000622305.1 Nannospalax galili | reverse complement strand
CTCAACTGAGATCACTTTTTTCATCCCATTTGCACATTAACAATAAAGTGACTCCCAAGATGAACACCAAACACTACTCATGGGCCATAACCTGAAAAGTTGGAAAAACAGCAGAAATACCAACACACATTCAACAAAGATGAGATCACTTACCTGTATCAAGGAACACCAACAACACAAGTCTAAATTCCTAGATTTTATTGAAAAAACACAATCAAGGGGCTGGAAAGATTGCTCAGTGGTTAAGAGCCCTGGCTGCTCTTACAGAGAACCCAGATTAGATTCCCAGAACCCACATGGCAGTTAACAACCATCCATAACTCCAGTTCCAG
>NW_008426414.1:0-332 GCF_000622305.1 Nannospalax galili | reverse complement strand
ATGGGAGAGGAACTCATGGGGCCCCACCCCACCCAGCAGAGGAGCTAATGGCTGTCTCAGGGTGCTGGGAGAGAAGAAGGCATTGTCTTCAATGATATAGCCACTGGAGAGTTATTCATATTCCAGCAGATAGCTTCACACCCTTGTTGAATCGGCCCTGATTAGACCCAATGGGGCACAAAGCACAAACAAAAGACATGGAGAGAGCCAGTGAGATTGCTCAGCAGTTAAAGGTGCTTGCTGCCAAACCTGATGACCTGTGTTTGATACCTGGGACCCAGTTGGTAGGAAAAAGCTGACTCCCAAAAACTGTACTCTGACCTCTACACACA
>NW_008426413.1:0-332 GCF_000622305.1 Nannospalax galili | reverse complement strand
ATGAAATCATTAAATTTGCAGGTAAATAGATGGAACTAGAAACTGTTCCACTAAGTGAAGTAATACAGACTCAGAAAAACAAATGATGTATGTTCTCCATCATATGTGGATCCTAGCACCAAATACTTGTGTGTATGTATCCAGCCATAATGACAGGAACCAGGATATTTAAAAGTAACCAGGGAGGTAAAGGAAAAGAAAGAACCTGACAGAGGAAAACAGTAGGAAATAGATGTTACTAGGTGTGATATGGATAAAAATGGGGTTATTTAAATGGGAATGGGGAGGCAGGGTTATACAGGGAACCTTGGGGATAAAGTTAAATAATGATA
>NW_008426412.1:0-332 GCF_000622305.1 Nannospalax galili | reverse complement strand
AATTTAACAGATTTGTCAAACTCTGGCTTCCTTCTGAATCCTGTTCTTAAATTCCTTTATCAATGAGAACTATGAACCCAAATGGAACCTAAAATTCTCTGGTAACAGCATTATTTTTTTAATATTTTATTTATCAGTTTTATATGTATGAACATTTTGCCTATATGTGTGTAAGTGCACCTGTGCCATGCAATGCCCTCAGAAGTCAGAAGAGGGCATCAGATTCCCTGAAACTGGAGTTACAGACAGTTATTAGCTACTATGTGGGTGCTGGGAATTACACCCAGGTCCTCTGCAAGAGCAGCCAGTGGTCTTAACTGCTGAGCCATCTC
>NW_008426411.1:0-332 GCF_000622305.1 Nannospalax galili | reverse complement strand
TCTCTCAATTAATTTGATAATTTTTTACCATAAACTAAATTCTCACTGGGTTTGCTAGTAATCCCTTAAGGGAAAAGCAGAGGATTGCAAAACAGATTAGTGTGACATGACTTCTATAATTCTGAAAGTCTTGACAGACATTTCAGGGCTCAGGGAATGAATCACATATGCTTTTTCCTATGCATTCGTGAATATTTGTGTCAAAAGGCATCCCCATCAACCCTTTTGCTTGAGTTTCTATGATGAGGATATAGCTTTCTTGTTGGTTCACTTTGGATACATACTGAGTTGCAAGGGAAAGAAATGCAGCATTAAGCCATCCTAAAACAGAA
>NW_008426410.1:0-332 GCF_000622305.1 Nannospalax galili | reverse complement strand
AAAACCAACCCTCCCCATGTTGCAAGACAGAGAACTGGAGATTGACAACAGGGATTAGTATCCCAATGAAGGGCTGACCTCATTCCAGATATGTATGCACACATCTCCTACATCACTCTATACAAAGGCATGGTTCCTTACACATGAGAGAAATGGAAAATTTAAACACTATTTCTCAGTTTTTAACCTACTAGAATTTCCAAAGAAGACTGAGGAGGCAGGTGAGCAGCAGGGTACTTGGCTTGTAGAGAGGAGGACCTGGGAACAATCCCCAGCACCCAAACCAAAGCCAAAGAAAAAACACTCTGTTGGTGAGTATGTGGGGAAGCAGG
>NW_008426409.1:0-332 GCF_000622305.1 Nannospalax galili | reverse complement strand
AGAGCCTGTGGAGACAAAATGAGATTTATTTATTCATTTATTTTTTTGAGATGGTCTTATGTAGCCTAGATTCGCCTCAAACTCACTATGATTAGTCTTTGTGGTGTTGGGGATTGAATCCAGGACTTCATGCATGTTAAACAAGCATTCTACCCACTGAGCCATATCCCCAGTCCATGTGTATGTGATACATGCTTTGTTCTTGAGATGGTTATTTCTCTACACTGCTCAGGCTGGTCTTGAACTCCTAGGCTCAAGTACTCCTTTAGTTCCAGAGACATGATGAATTGGGACTACAGGTGTACACCACCCCACCTGGCTCCTAAGGTTCT
>NW_008426408.1:0-332 GCF_000622305.1 Nannospalax galili | reverse complement strand
AGATGTCTTCAGAATTTCATCCAGCCACTGGCCTCAGAGGATCAGAGCTGCCAGATGACAGTTCTTAGTGAATATGTCCCTGGCCACTGAGAACCCCTCTCTTTTGTTGAGAATTTCATATATGTATACAATAAACTATGTTCATATCTACCTCTCAGTTCCCTCTTTAAATTCCCCCACCTTGAACAAGGGAGAATCATACTTTCTTGATGATGCTGCCACTGGTAGTTTCCCATGCTCCAGTGGATAACCTCGCATCCATGCACATATGAGGAACACTCACTGAAATTAGTGGGTTACAGAAAAATTTAGACATGTGTATTTATGCATTC
>NW_008426407.1:0-332 GCF_000622305.1 Nannospalax galili | reverse complement strand
GAGAGAGGAAGAACTTTGAAGGTTCTCTTTATGAGAGGGAGAATTTTGGAGGTTCTGCTTATGAGAGGGAGAATCCCTGTGGCCCTCCTGGTGAGAGGAAGAACTTTGGAGGTTTTCCTTTTGAGAGTGAGAATGCCTCTGGCCCTTTTGGTGAGATGGAGAACTTTTGAGACTCTCACTTTGAGAGGGAGAACTTTTTAAGTCTTCTCTGAGAGATGTAGACACTGTGAGGCTCCCTGGGGTACGAGTATTGGTTCTTCGGTCCTTTTTGAAAGAATTTGAAGTTTTTAAGCACTCTTGCTTTGATGGGGAATTTCTAAAGCCACCTTGAG
>NW_008426406.1:0-332 GCF_000622305.1 Nannospalax galili | reverse complement strand
TTTATTTATGTAGTATGTGTATGTATGGGCATGCAGATGACATGGCTGGTACACATGTGGGGTGGAAGTCAGAGACAGCTTAAGGGAGTCACCTACTGATAAATTCTTTCAACTTTACTGTATGCTTAAACACATTTGTTATAAAATATCAGGGGAAATTGTGGAAGTGGAAGCAACCACTATGCTGTTGTTGATTTCACAGCATGTATAATGCACATAAGTTAAAGTTTGATACATTTAATTACAATAGGTCAAAATGAAGGCGTCAGACAAAACAGCTTGAAGGGTTCCCTGCCATTTTCTCAAAGCTGCTTGTCTGGCTTAGTAAACAC
>NW_008426405.1:0-332 GCF_000622305.1 Nannospalax galili | reverse complement strand
AGACAGCAGTAGTCCTTAGCAGAACACCTGTGTATTTCTCCAGTTTCCCTTTTGCTAGAAAGGAACTCAAGTGGGTAGCGAACGGTAAAAAGCATGGATTGTTTGTAGGATAATACTAATTCAGTTCAACAAACGTGAAAAAAGTACATTTGTGAAAATCAAACTTTCCTGTTAATTTGAAACATTGAATCCAGAGAAAGAGTTCCACAAAACTAAAGAATAAGCCGGGTGTGGCAGCCCACATGCCTTTAATCCCAGCTCTCAGAGGCAGAGGCCGGTGAATCTCTGTGAGTTCAAGGTCAGCCTGGTCTACATAGCAAGTTACAGGCCAG
>NW_008426404.1:0-332 GCF_000622305.1 Nannospalax galili | reverse complement strand
GGGGCGGTGGGTGAGCTAGGCTGATGCTTTTCCCATTTAAACTTCACCTGGTATTGCTTACATGTGTTGTTATAATCTCTTACTCTATTGGTTCAGTCCAAGAGATAATTAAATACTCAGAGAATAGATTTTTCTTCCTATTATTCTGAAGAGGGAGTGCAGAGCAGGGAGGGGCTTACAAAAGGGCATATAGAAAGTCAGCTGTAGATCCCAGTGTTATGACTGCCAGTCTGGGGTCTGAGCCAGTCATTCTTCCCAGGAAGAAGGAAGAGATGAAGGGAGAGAATTCTTTAGGAAGAATGTGCTCTGGAAGGACAAAAGGATGGGTCAGC
>NW_008426403.1:0-332 GCF_000622305.1 Nannospalax galili | reverse complement strand
TAAAAGGACACCATCTCTTAAAAGTCAATAAAAACAAGATCAATAAAGGAACAGAATAAAAAATTCACTTACATAAAATTTGGCTTCATTTATTGGGAAAAACAAAACCTCGTAAGCACATAGTAAAAGACAAATGAAACACAAAGGAAAATGAACATTTTCCTAGGGTGCATGAAATCTAAAACATGAGCAAAAATCTTCAAGTAAATTTGAAACGGGGCTTCATAAAATTCCACCTTTTGTATATGCTTTTCAAAAGGAGAAAAGATAAATTATAAATGATAATAAAAATTACATCATCTAAGTATTAACCTGAAGTACACATTAGGAAG
>NW_008426402.1:0-332 GCF_000622305.1 Nannospalax galili | reverse complement strand
TTCCCACCTTTTGCCTATCGTGAAGACTGTCTCTCTGAACACTCATGCATAAGTTTTGTTTAAAGAATTGTTTGAAATTATTTGGGGTATATTTCTAGGAGAAGCACTGGGTAAAATCAGGCAATGTTTACTCAAAGAACTACCAGCCTCTCTTCCGAAGGAGCCATATCACTCTCATCATCAGTGTGTGAATGTTGGAATTTCTTTACACCCTCACCACCATTTGCTCTTATCTGTCCATTGTAGCCATGTTGTGGGCACAGAGTGGTATCCCACTGTGATTTTGATGTGCATTTTCCTAATTGCTAATTAAGTGTCTTTTCATACTTTTT
>NW_008426401.1:0-332 GCF_000622305.1 Nannospalax galili | reverse complement strand
GATGAACATCTTCCACATATAAATTGGTCTCCCTACTACCAACAGAACCCCCCAAGCCCAGGAGCAGCCTATAAAACCTGTTTAAGGCCCCACTGGGCTGAGGCTCTTGTGAGATAGCCCAACAGTTTGTTCCCCAACAGTTTGTCCTTTTTTATCTATCCGCTGAGTGGTCTTGTTTTATGGTTTCCCTACACACTTGCATACATCTGATGCCAAAACCCAGGAGGGACCCCTGGGTCCCCTGATGACATAGTCAGCCAAAAGGCAGCAAGTGAAGGCATGTCTCCAGCTCCACTCCTTCTCCTAATCTCATTTTTTAGCCCTGATCAGCT
>NW_008426400.1:0-332 GCF_000622305.1 Nannospalax galili | reverse complement strand
ATCCACTGCCCAAACTCCTCTGAAGAGTTCTTAGAGCTACAGTAATATGGTATGAATATTGAGATATGAATTTAAAGGCAGTGTGATACTGTGTTCACTTAGAAGAATAATAGTAGTAGATTATTCCCTGGGGCCAGTGCACTCCCCATCCATGAGCTCTTGACTAGATTTATAGTCTCAGTAATGCATTTTCTCCTATGGAATGCATTTTAAATACAAACAGAATGTGGTTATTTACTCCATAATATTTGTGTCACTAAGCAATTGACTATTTTCTTATCTACAGTTTTAATTATTTTAGCCCATGAAACAAAAACACACTCATGCATTAC
>NW_008426399.1:0-332 GCF_000622305.1 Nannospalax galili | reverse complement strand
ATGATTTATGACGTTTATTGACTTTCATATATTGAACCATCCCTGCATCTCCAGAATAAAGCCAATTTGATCATTGTGGATGATTGTTTTGATGTGTGTCAGTATGCAGTTTGAAAATATTTTGTTGAGAATTTTTGCATCTATGCTCATTAATGATATGGGCCTTTAGTTTTCTTTTTGGTTGTATCTTTACCTGGACTTGGTATTAGAGTGATACTGCCTTTAGAAGGAATTTTGAAATTCTCCCTCCATTTCTATATTTTTGAATAAGTGAAGTATTTTTGGATGTAGACCCTCTTTAAATGTCTGGTAGAATTCTGCTGTAAATGCAT
>NW_008426398.1:0-332 GCF_000622305.1 Nannospalax galili | reverse complement strand
TTCCCCAGCTCTGAATCTTGTGGGCTATACCAACTGGCCTGGCAAGTACACTCACTGGTATAATAGTGGCATAAATATGATAGAAGTAACCAGCTACTTTCTAATTGGCTTTCAGGACCATGCCATAGGATGTAGCCAATACTTGACATTAACATCAGGCTGAGGTTCAACAGGTTCCAGGCCATAGGGGAGAATCTAACCCTAGTATTGTGAGGCAGTTACTCATATGAACTCACAGCAATGGTGACAGCATGCCCAAGTTTTATGTAAGCGCAAGACATACAGAATTCAGGCAGAGATATGGGGAAGTGCATAAGAAACCCCAGCCTTTC
>NW_008426397.1:0-332 GCF_000622305.1 Nannospalax galili | reverse complement strand
ACTGACCTGGAAAATATGCCCACTAGTGCAATAGAGGCATGAATGTTGTAGGAGTAACCAACCAGAGTCTGATTGGATTTACGTTCCAATGCATGAGATGGAACCCATGCGGGGCCAAGATCCTGTGCCTAGATAGGTCATGGGTCCTATGGGAGAGCCTGCTAAATATTGTACTAAATGGAAGTAATGTTAAAATGACTCCTAATGACTTATTGCTATATTCATACATTTTAGAGCATATCTCAGCTCTCATTAAAGAAGCTTCTTGCAGTAAAATGCAATCACCACAGAAACCCATAACTGGTCAACTTCCTGAGAATAAGAGACTTTGG
>NW_008426396.1:0-332 GCF_000622305.1 Nannospalax galili | reverse complement strand
TACCCTAAGGTAGTGTCTCTCTTTGGTGGTGAGATGCATTTCTTGGAGACATCAAAAAGATGATTCCTATTTTCTAATCCAATCTGCTAGTTTGTGTCTTTTTTGGGGGGGAATCAAGACTACTAAGGCTCACAGGCATTATTGAAATGTGTGTATTAATTTCTCTCATTCTATCAATTCTTTGATATTTTCTTAGCCCTATTTTGGTGAACTGTTCTGGAATTTTTTATTCTCTGTGACTCCCTTTCTTAACACTGAATGGTTTCCTCCAGTATTCTCTGTAGAGATGCCTTAGTGTTTACAAATTGATTTAATCTATTTCTATCATGGGA
>NW_008426395.1:0-332 GCF_000622305.1 Nannospalax galili | reverse complement strand
TGGCTCTGTGTTTCACACACAACTCAACAAAAATGTTCTGCAAGCCCTGGATACCGGAACTTGCCCAATACGTGGAACTCAGCTTTGGCAGTGCCCCCTGAGCTCTTCATTCAAAAAGGCTGTCTTCCTTGAAATTTTGAAGAGCCGCAAGGACGCTTCTGAGCCATCTCTCCAGTCCCAGCTTTCTCCTTTCTAGAGACCGATAAATGCCTTCTATTTCAAAGTCTCCTTTCTCTCTTGCCCACAAGCTCCCTGACAAAGGAAACCAACAATCTCAACACTCTGATAATGGATGAGGCTCTGCTGGCCTGCAGCAACCTGCTTCAACCGGG
>NW_008426394.1:0-332 GCF_000622305.1 Nannospalax galili | reverse complement strand
TTCCTCTTTTGCTCCTGACATGGACACGTGTTCTCTCCCCGGGGCTGAAAGAAGCTGGTGTGAGTTGGTGGATGAGGTGTTTGAGGGGCTGCTCTGTTCCTTACCTGTGTACTGCCTGGGGCGTCTCCATCCTTGTGTCTAGCATTGCTGAGCCTCTGTCCCTAGGGGTGTTGTAGGTGGTACCTTTGTGTTTTATCCTCAAGATATAGAATGAATGTGTATCACTGTATTTAAGTGATAGCTCAACATAATGGAATTAATGACCCGTAAATCCTAGGTGCCAAAACACAATATAAGAAATCAAGTTTAGAGATCTTGATTGATTTTTACCT
>NW_008426393.1:0-332 GCF_000622305.1 Nannospalax galili | reverse complement strand
AAAAAAAAAAAAAAGTAACATCAAATGATCAAATACAAATAATTATCACAAGAAATGTGCAAGACCTTTATGCAGAAATCTACTGTACCAAAAGGAAAATAAAGAAAACAGAGAGAGGCACTACATTTACAGATTAAAAGACTCATAATGAGAAAACATAGCAGTATTCTTCAAAATAACTCCAGACTGAACAATTAAAATGCAATTTCAAATTCAACACCTAACCCACTAGCTAAGGATAGGGATATAATTAGTTGTAATAAAAAATTAAACATACGGGCTGAAGAGATGGCTCAGTGGATAAGAACATTGACTGTTCTTGCAGAAGACCC
>NW_008426392.1:0-332 GCF_000622305.1 Nannospalax galili | reverse complement strand
CAGTTGTGTCTCTACCTTGGGTTTTGAGACAGAACCTTCAGTTTACCTGGAAACTCACTGATTCCACAAGATTGTCTGACCATCGAGCCCCAGAGATCTGCTGGTCTCTACCACCCCAGCATTGGGATTAAAAGCATGTACCACACCTGGCTTGTTATGTGGGCACTAGAGATTAGACTCATGCTTGCATAGCAGACACTTCCAGCTGAGCAGTTTCCCCAGCCCCAAATGTTTTATTTTATCTTAGTCCTTAAAGTTATTGCTTGAAAGTATTTTCCAGAGTTATAGTAGGTCGACTCAGAATTCTTCAATGACTAGTAGGCCATATTTTC
>NW_008426391.1:0-332 GCF_000622305.1 Nannospalax galili | reverse complement strand
AGTGTGTGATGCAATACCACTTAGTACTAAAAACAAATGAATTGTAGATATATGAATGAACATGTACAAATTCTCAAAATAGAATATTCAGAAAAGTCCTTGCAATTATTGCTCTTTCTGTTAGGTGACATAACTCATTCCCATCTTGAGAGGCATTCTGAAACCATCTGAACTAATAGGAGACCAGAAAAGTTCTCTTCTGATACCAAAGCGAAGAAGGAGGGCATGTGTGGAAAACTTAAAATGAGAGGAATATTGAAGTTGTCCTTGTTACTGGTCTTCGAGAAGTTTCAAAAGAGCATGTAAAATCTTGTGTCTGCCTTAGGTCTTTC
>NW_008426390.1:0-332 GCF_000622305.1 Nannospalax galili | reverse complement strand
GGCTGGCTGACTCAGTGTATATTATAACTGGTTAAAGAAAATCTGGAGATGATGCAGGTGAGGGACATGGTATGTGAAGGCTTCATGAGGCCTGGCCCTAGCCCCTGCAGCTGCACATACGACAGGACACCTGGGGGAGAAGAACATCATTATCATCCAAACACAACAGAAACAACATGCCTAGTTTCATCTTCTGAAAACCTTGAGGCACTCACACTAGCAGGCAGCCAATAGGCAGAGGAACAGCTCCAAGACAGTCACCTCTGATGGGAGCTACTTTAAGATGGAGATGGGACTCAGCAAGGTCTGGGATTTCAGTCTGAAACTGCAGG
>NW_008426389.1:0-332 GCF_000622305.1 Nannospalax galili | reverse complement strand
TTTTCTTCCTTTACAGAAAACTGAGGTGCTGACAGCTGCAGAACAGAAAACACCTAAACCTGAAACCAAACCATCAGTACCATATCTGCACAGAAGATCTAATTTTTCCTCCCCCTTCTTATCCACCTCCTCCATAGGAGGTACCCCCTCTGGAACTGGCACCCCTGGTACCAGATTTTTCACAGGCACAGGGGGGACTGGCTTAGGGGACTAGGAGTAGAAGGACAGCAACACCAGAGGGTCAAGACTCTACTCTTTTGCCCCTCAGAGCCGCCAGCCCTGCGGATGAGGCTGGCAACCAGCCCCATCACTATTGGCCATTCGCCACTAGT
>NW_008426388.1:0-332 GCF_000622305.1 Nannospalax galili | reverse complement strand
TGACTACACAATGTTCCATTTTGATATCACAATGCTTTGTTTCATCACTATCCGCAATTGTGTCATTACAATGATTCATTGTGCTATCACCATGCTCAATTTGCCAACACAGTGCTCGATGTTCCCTCATAATCCCCCAATGTGACATCACAATAATCCATGGAGCCATCATAATGTTACAATATGACTTCATAATGTACCATTGTGACATCACAATGTGACATCGCAATACTCTAATGTGCCAACACTATAGCCCCATGTGCCATTATTTAGCTCAATTTTGCCATCAAAATATTACAATATGACTTCACAATGTTCCATTGTGACATCAC
>NW_008426387.1:0-332 GCF_000622305.1 Nannospalax galili | reverse complement strand
ATAAAAGCTGTTCCGTGGTGTCCCCTAGCACTCTGGAGGATATGATCACACTGAGTGGCACAGACCTGGTGCTCTTATTACAGAGGTGACAGGTCTGCACAGCAGGCATTCGATCAAGGAACCAGCATATAGTGAAAGAGGAGTGTAACCGACAGTCAGACAAAGCACACTCATGTGTCAACAATAAAACAGCAGAGTATCCGTAAAAGATGTGTTTCAGCATGCACAGTACAAGGTGTAGAAATGGCCCCAGCATGGACATGTGCACGACGCTCAGCATCTGCCGTCACAGGACCAGTGATGAAAGCACTGTGGGTGCTCACTGGAGTGGC
>NW_008426386.1:0-332 GCF_000622305.1 Nannospalax galili | reverse complement strand
CTGTATTGAGGCACTGATGAAACAGGGGCCATTGTCAGTCTTTATCTGCAAAGGCAAGCCTAGGGTAGCAAAGCATTGGAGAAAATGTGATTGGGCTTGTTTGACATTTTCTCCTGAATGGGCAGTAGCCCAATGAGAAAAAGTGTCTATAGACACAAAAATGTATTTAAGCCTTCCAAAAGGCACATAGTGTGTGACATCTGTTTGCCACAAGTTATTAGGCTGTAGTCCTCTTGGATTAACTCCCGGGCCTTGTGGGGGGGCACCTTTAGATAGGGTTAGCAAGCTTTACAGGTATGTGCTATTCTTTTTAAATCCTTTATTGGGACAGC
>NW_008426385.1:0-327 GCF_000622305.1 Nannospalax galili | reverse complement strand
TCCTCTGCAAGAATAGCCAGTGCTCTTAACCACAACCATCTCTCCAGTCTTGGGTTTTGGCTTTTTAAATTTAAGTTTTATTTATTTTTATTTTTTTATGTGTATGACTGTTTTGCCTGCATGTATGTAAGTGAATCCTTGTTGTGTAGTGCTTGCAGAGGTCAAAAGAGGGCATCAAGTCCCCTGGAACTGGTGTACAGATGGCAGTTAGCCACCATTTGGTTCTGGGAACTGAACCTAGGTCCTCTGCAAGAGCAGCTAGTGCTCTTAACCACCAAGTCATTTAAGTCATTTCTGCAGCCTTTTTTTTTTTTTTTTTTTTTTTTT
>NW_008426384.1:0-332 GCF_000622305.1 Nannospalax galili | reverse complement strand
TGTGATTAAGAGCACGGACTGCTCATACAGAGGACCTGGTTCCATTCCCAGCACCCACAGGGCAGCTAACAACTGTCCATAACTCCAGTGTCAGGAGATCCAACACCCTCTTCTGACCTCTAAGGGCAAGCACTGCATGACACAGGTGCACTTACACACATGCAGGCAATACATATATACACATAAAATAAAAATAATAAATAATTTTTAAGTGAGTTATGCCAATCTTTCAAAAAACACAATTTATTTTTTAAAATAAGCTGTTCTGAAGGTAGAAAAGATTTCCTAAAGTGAAAGAGAAAGGAAGGACAGAAGGGAGGGAGGGAGGAGGG
>NW_008426383.1:0-332 GCF_000622305.1 Nannospalax galili | reverse complement strand
GTGTCATTACAATGATCCATTGTTTCGTCACCATGCTCAGTATGCAAACACGGTGCTCAATGTCTCCTCAGAATCCTTAAATGTTACATCTCAAGGCTCCAATGTGTCATCAAAATGCATCAATGTGACACCATGCTCAAATGTGAAAACACTATGGCCCATTATGAAATCAAAATTGCCCAATGTGACATCACAATGCTCCATTGTGACATCACAATGCTCCAGTGTGCCAATGCTAGGCCCCATGTGCTAATACATTGCTCCATGTGCCATCAAAATGATACGATATGACTTCACAATATTCCATTGTGCCATCACAATGCTTATTGTGC
>NW_008426382.1:0-332 GCF_000622305.1 Nannospalax galili | reverse complement strand
AAATTCCCTCATTGGAAATACTGACCAGGCCCACCAATAAAAGGAGTTGGCGGTACACAAGTTACCAAGCTAGTCACATATCCAGTATATTGAAAGGACTTGGATGGGAACCAGGGCACACTTACCACCATAGTATTGGACGTTACCCGTAACTTATGGGGCTGAGAAATCCTAGAGGACATGGGCGTGGTCCTTACCATGGATGACAGCACCTTTTATGATATCATGCTCCATGATAACTTGGGATGATCTGGGAAGGGACAACACCTTGCCCAACATCCCCAATCCTAACAGCCACTGCCCACTCCAGATTGACTCCAATTTGGGCCCCC
>NW_008426381.1:0-332 GCF_000622305.1 Nannospalax galili | reverse complement strand
CCCAGACATCCCTCTGAGACAAATCTCACTCTACTTCCCATGAGCAGCTCGCAGGTCCCTGGTGCATGGGTTGACCGAGGAGAGGATGTACTGGGCGATGGAAAACTGAGTACATGGACACTGAGATCCTCACCTTCTGAAGTGAGGTCCTGCTTCTGTGACCTCACATGATGGGTTACTGTCATGGTAACAGCTATGGCTTTGGCCTGAGGGAAGCAATGTTCACTGGAGTTGGCTGGGATTCAGAAGCAGGCACAGGAGGGCAGGGAGGTTTGGAATATATTCTGGGTTGGACTGTATCCCAAATTCTTGGAGGGAGGAGCTGATTGAGC
>NW_008426380.1:0-332 GCF_000622305.1 Nannospalax galili | reverse complement strand
ACCTTGGGCTCCTTGATGAACTGTGACCTGGGAGATGTAAGACAAATAAACTCTTTCATCCCCAAATTGGTAGTGGTCAGAGTATTTTTTCACAGCAATGGAGAAACACCTAGAACAACTGGTTACTTCATATATGGCAGAATGCATGAAATCAAGCAGGGGGTCAAATAGGGGAGGGGATCTAAATATAATTAACATTTATTAAATTTTTGTGCATTTCATACAATAGTTTTAAAAGATTGCTTACTTAATATAGGAACTATTTGCCCAATTATAATGACAGCAAAGTGTTAGCAAAGAATATTTATAGAAGATACATATTTTACTTTTTT
>NW_008426379.1:0-332 GCF_000622305.1 Nannospalax galili | reverse complement strand
GAACTTTTTTTTTTAAAGGTAGTGTCTCTCTCTGTAGCCCTGGCTGGCCTGGAACTCCCTGTACAGAACAAACTGGCCTCAAATTCACAGAGATCCACCTGCCTCTGCCTCCCTCCTGTTGAGATTAAAGGTGTGTGCCACACACCCAGTGAGCACTGACCAATTTTATAGTAGTAGTATAGTATGGTAGGAAAACAATGATCTCCTTCTGGCCTCTCTACTTCAGATGACCTGAGTAGAGACATAGTAGCAGTGTCAGAAATGGTAAGAGCAGTGGAGAACTTCCAACTTCCAGGAGGATGGCTTCATTTCATTGGATGATTCTTTTTTTT
>NW_008426378.1:0-332 GCF_000622305.1 Nannospalax galili | reverse complement strand
AGACATAATAAATAATAAATAATAATAAATAAATAAATAAAAGAAAGGAAAGTTTCCCTAGATCAGAAGAAGGCCAGTCGGGCTTGATGGGGACCCACAGGGAAACATCTGAGCTTGAGAACAGTCTGGAATCAAATAAGGAACAAGAAGTTTTCTAAAATCCTCGGGCAGAGAAAAACATCAGATGATTTCAGAAGCCCTGAAAGATCAGGGATGGAACAGCCTCTCTGACTCTGTGAAGTTCCAATGAACACCTGGGAACCTTGTTCAAAATCTGATTCTGAGGTGGAAGAACTCTGCATTCTCAGAAAACTCCTAGGTGATGTTGCCCA
>NW_008426377.1:0-333 GCF_000622305.1 Nannospalax galili | reverse complement strand
ATACACATAGCTGGAGAGGTCATAGATCTTAGAGAAAACCCCAAGGCTCTTGTATCCCTAAGCAAAGACAAAAAAAAAAAAAAATTCCCCCATGGAAAGCACCAGCCTCTCCTCTGAAGGAAGCATACACCTTCAGGCTTACCTCTTGGGTTTCTGCTTTGGGAGGCTCAGCTCCTTCTTCCTCTTTATTTTCCTCAAGAGTCTTCCCAGAAAACTTCTTCAACCAGTCATCATCTGACCAAACTAGAAGGAATGGATCAAACAAACATTAAGAAATTCAAACTATCAAGCACACCTTTAGTCCCAGAACTTGGGAGGCAAAGGCAAGTGGAT
>NW_008426376.1:0-332 GCF_000622305.1 Nannospalax galili | reverse complement strand
AAAAAAAAATGAGCTATGGATCTGAGCAGAGAATTTTCAAAAGAAGAAATAAAAATGGCCCAGGAACACCTTATTAAAAAGTGTCTGACATTCTTAGTAATTAGGAAAATGCATATCAAAATTAATTACTTTAGGATTTTATCTTACCCCAGTCAGAATGGCCAAGATCAAGAACAAATGACACCAAATGCTGGTGCGGATGGGAGAAACGGCAAGTACCATTCACTGCTGGTGAGATTGCACACTGGCACACCTATGTGGAAATCAGTGTGGAGAATGCTTAAACAACTAAAAATAAATCTACCAAATGATCTGGTTTTACCACTCCTTGG
>NW_008426375.1:0-332 GCF_000622305.1 Nannospalax galili | reverse complement strand
AATTGGGGGGACAGCTGGACCAGCAGGCATTAGCAGGGTCTCATGTTTTCTGTTCGTTTGTAACTGGACCTAAGCTAGCTCGAGGCACCTGTGAAAATGCATTGTCAGGTGTGATTGCTAACAGTGGATGAAGGCAGGAAGACAGATCATAGTTTGCTGAGATTTTCTCAAAATTGAATTGTTATTTTGTCAAACGCCTTTTCTCTTTATTGAAATGACACGATTTTTTCTTAGTCTGTTAATATAATGAAGGACATTGGTTAATTTTTTAATATTAAGCCAACCTGCATTCTGTGATAAATCCCACTTTATCATTTTTGACACAAAAACAA
>NW_008426374.1:0-332 GCF_000622305.1 Nannospalax galili | reverse complement strand
CATGTAATTGCCTGTCCTTCAGCAATTACAGACACCAAACTCCTTTCACCATCAGCAGAAAGGTAATTGACATAATTGTGGAGACACCCCTAGGCATTCCTGAGAAAAGCCTTTATCAGTCCTCCAGCTTCTGCCTCTGAGGGTTTTCCTCCCTGAACATACCAACTTAGGAACCTGCAGGCCTGGAAATATTTTCTGGGACTAGAGTGCTTTCCTTCTGTTCTATAAAAAGGCCTAGAGCAGTCTCAAGACATTTGAAACAATGTTTAAAAAATAATAGCAATTCAGTTTTATACAGGGTCTTTATTGTTTCAAAGATTTTTCATAGAGTT
>NW_008426373.1:0-332 GCF_000622305.1 Nannospalax galili | reverse complement strand
CTTGTGGAATTTCATGTTCCCTTGTGTCCAGGTGATTGATCATCTGAGAAAAGATATCTAAGAGAATCCTCAGCCTGAAAACCAGGTCTTCCATATGTCTCATGAATATGAGATAGGCATTTTGTCTAGCTCATGGTGGTGTCTCCTGGTGAAAGCAGAGCCAATTTTCCCTTCTCACACCTTTATTTTGCAGAGAATTAACCTGGCATCTGTTCATTGTTTGGTTTAGAGTAAAAAATTGTATTTGTTTGCCTATTCACTGTTCATTGTTTGGTTTACAATAAAAATCTGTATTTGTTCCAATTGTGGTGACAGATGCTTGTAATTCCAAC
>NW_008426372.1:0-332 GCF_000622305.1 Nannospalax galili | reverse complement strand
AAAAAAAAAAAGATCAGCTTGGGTTACATAGTGACACTGTGTCTCACAAAAGTAAAATAATGGGGCTCAGTGGTTAAGAACACTGGCTATTCATGTAGAGGACCCAGGTTCAAATCACCACTTCCCACATGGTGGCTAACAACCATTGATAGCTCCAGTTCTAGGGGATCTGATGCCCTCTTTTGACCTCTGCAGGCATTGCAGGAGGACACAGGTGTACCTACCTACATGCAGGCAAAACACTAATAAATTCTTAATCTAACATTACATTTCTGTTATAGTGAAAGGCGATGACCTTCAGGCCATTAAGAAGGAACTGACTCAGATAAAAC
>NW_008426371.1:0-332 GCF_000622305.1 Nannospalax galili | reverse complement strand
TATTTTGTGAATGTAGAGGCTGAGTGGCCTTCTTGAGTGTATTCTGATGAGATGGCCGTTCAGTAATCTTTTCTTTGTCGTTGTTAGGAAGGAATTTTATTTGAGGAGCTTCTGGAAGCACTATTAAAGATGTTTTTAGATAAGTCACTGGAATGACCAGTTTATTGCTCATTAAGAAAATAGTTAGTTGAAAATGAAAGTTTTGAGATTTCTTAAGTAAAGGGTTAGATTGGAAATTATGCTAAGTGGAAAAAGATCACTTGAATTGGTAATGACTAGTTAGTACAGTTCAAAAGGACGTCTTGCCATTTGCATTTCTGTTTCCATAGTTC
>NW_008426370.1:0-332 GCF_000622305.1 Nannospalax galili | reverse complement strand
CATCTGAGGACCAAGGGCTCGAGCACGTGCGTATCCTGAGGACCTAGAAGATGAAAACTAATTCCTCTGCAGCCTCAGCCACCTCCTCTGCTCCCTGGTCTTTCACGCTCTGCCCTGGTTTGGATCAGGAATGTCCCCTGTATTACCTACATTTCTTGTCACTGTGCTATCATAGCTGAGGGACATATCTTCAAGGAAGGAGGATTTATTTTGGTTCATAGTTTGAGGGGTTACTGCCAGTCATGGTGCCTGGGGTGGCTCATGTCTAAGTAGAGAGTGGAGGGAGGACCTGGTCCCCCCACCCCCCCGCCCTCGGTTCCCAGCCTCTGCCC
>NW_008426369.1:0-331 GCF_000622305.1 Nannospalax galili | reverse complement strand
TCACAGAGATCTGCCTGCCTCTGCCTTCCAAGTGCTGGGATTAAAGACATGCATCACTGGCATATTTCGTTTATTATTTTTATTTTGTGTATGAGAGTTTTGCCTGCATGTGTATAGGTTCACGTTGTCCATGCAACAACCACAGAGGCCAGAAGATGGTGTGGGATCCCCTGAAACTGGACTTATGGACAGTTAGCCACCATATGGGTATTGGGAATTGAATCTCGGTCCTCTAGAAGAACAGCAAAGTTTTCTTACCTGGTCAACTATCACTCCAGTCCCACTTTTTTAATTTGCTTTTTTAGACAGGGTCTCCCTGTAGCCCCAGCTG
>NW_008426368.1:0-332 GCF_000622305.1 Nannospalax galili | reverse complement strand
CTTTTGCTGCTCATCATCCTCGTGTTCTCTCTGGCCTTGTTTGGCAACTCAGCAATGATCCACCTCATACGTGTGGATCCCAGACTCCACACCCCTATGTATTTTCTCCTCAGCCAGCTCTCCCTCATGGACCTGATGTACATCTCTAGTACTGTTCCCAAGATGGCCTTCAACTTTCTCTCTGGACAAAAAAGCATCTCCTTCCTGGGCTGTGGAATGCAATCCTTCTTTTTCCTGACCATGGCATGTTCTGAAGGCTTGCTCTTGGCCTCCATGGCTTATGATCGTTTTGTGGCCATCTGCCACCCGCTTCATTATCCAATTCGTATGAA
>NW_008426367.1:0-332 GCF_000622305.1 Nannospalax galili | reverse complement strand
ACAGGGGAGCACCCCCACCCAGCTAAACTTCAAGCCTATGAGAGGAAAAGGTTTAAGGAGATTTCTGTTTCTAGAAAACTACAAGATACAAAATCAGCTATTGGTAACATGGATGAAGAGAGCCAAGGTCCACCCCAAGCTAGCAGCCAAACTTGCCCACATCATCCACATGGTGTTGACTTTAGAGGCATGAAAGATAGAGAAGTGAAGGGGTTTTTAAGTTCTCCACTGTGGGTTCGGAAAGCAGCTGAGACCAGACAGGGTATGGCAGGGAGTCCCTGCAAGAAGAAGGCCCTGGTAGGCCAAGAGGCTCTGAGAGGCCATTGTGTGTA
>NW_008426366.1:0-332 GCF_000622305.1 Nannospalax galili | reverse complement strand
GCCTGCCCGGAAGGGGTCTCCCCAGAGTCGCCCTGAACATCCCTCCTCTACCGTGCCCTCTTGCCCTCATCCACCACAGGATCTTGCTTCTTTTCACGCAGCAGATGTGTGGAAAGATTTATAACAAAGCACTGTGGTTTTGAAGGTGCTGCTGCCGCCAAATTTTAAGGGGACTAGGGTGGACTCTCCAACCAAACGAAACAAGAATGGAAATGGTCACTCATACTACTGTTCAGATGTGGGGAATGACAATGCCAGGGGCGAGGGCTTTTCCAAGCTACTCCACCACCGCAAGTGGCTGCTTGCCACTCCCACCACATCTTGATAAGGAA
>NW_008426365.1:0-331 GCF_000622305.1 Nannospalax galili | reverse complement strand
TGGGTGCTGGGATTCGAACCCGGGTCTTCTGCAAGAACAACACTGTTCTTAACCGCTGAGCCATCTCTCCAGCCCCAACAAGTGATCTTATATACATACAGGAGAAAGTGACAGCTTTCTCAGTGGGCAAGAGCGCTTGTGTAAGCATGAGAACCCAAGTTCAAATCCCCAGTACCCATGTAAAAGCTGGGTATGACTACATGCATATTTATAACCCCAGCACTGTGTAGGGGCAGAGACAGGAGGGTCCCTGGGGCTTGGTGATGGCCAGCCTAGCGCCAGGTTTATTGAGACACTCTGAAGGGAGTTAAGGTGGAGAGTGATAGGGTAC
>NW_008426364.1:0-332 GCF_000622305.1 Nannospalax galili | reverse complement strand
TCCAGCACAGACCCACAATGAACATATGTGAGCATCAGTACTAGCAGCTAAGTCCCTGCCACTGAGGGGCGCGTTTTCTGCATGTGTCACGGACGCGCTTCCTTCCCGCAGACACAGGCGCCGACCGTTTCTGCTCTTCGTGTCGCTGCTGCACGTGCACGTGCCCCTGGTCAGCACCGCGGCCTTTCGTGGGAAAAGCCGCCACGGCGTGTACGGCGACAACGTGGAGGAGATGGACTGGCTCGTCGGTAAGTTGAGGCACCGTGTTTAGGTTCCTCAGGGAACCGTGCGCCCAGCACCCAGCCTGCTCTGGGTTCTAGGCTCCTTAATGG
>NW_008426363.1:0-332 GCF_000622305.1 Nannospalax galili | reverse complement strand
ATGTATGTATGTATGTATGTATGTATACGTAACAATAATAATCAAAGAAGAGGATAAGAAATTGACATGGGAGGAATTGGTGGGGGGTTGAGGGTGCACCAATTCCCAGGAAACTGAGTGAGTATGTGAACTATGTAAGGAAGTTGAATGTTTCTGTGACCACAGGTGCTTCTATATTGATCTAAAATTTCTGAACTCAGGATTTGGCAAGTGAAAAAGAAGATAACTAGAGTCATTGCTGTAGACCCCCAAAATAATGCTGGTAGCTCTTTGCACAGGGACTTAAAACATGACTCTAGGCCTCTTCATTTTACTAAGAACCTTCTATGTTG
>NW_008426362.1:0-332 GCF_000622305.1 Nannospalax galili | reverse complement strand
TTGGAAACTGAGAAGAGATTGGTTTGCATTTGTTCCCCCTCCCCATAACATGTATGATCAATATTTTCAAATGCACAGAACAATTGCAATAGTGTTATAGTGAATATTTGCCTAGATAGATTCCCCAGTGAATTTATGATTGTTGGTCAGTTATCTGTCCATTTATCCATCTCAATTGTGGGATGTATTTCAAAGTAGATGGCAAACATCTCTGCCCTTTTAGTATACTCTGCCTTGGGCCTCTTGCACGCCTGTCTTGAATTGAGTTTATATTTCCTAACTTGCTGTTATTTTTTAATAGCTGAGAAGTTTCAGCTTATTGATGACCAGTT
>NW_008426361.1:0-332 GCF_000622305.1 Nannospalax galili | reverse complement strand
TATTATTATTGTTGTTACATAAGCATACATACATTCATAAATATACATGTATATAAAATGAACTGAGTTCATTTAGTGATGCTTGTGTGTACATGTGTTTAGGACTGACCCCTTGGGATTAGATAACCCTTCAGGGAGCTTGTCATGATGTATTGTCAGTCCCCAAGCAAAGTGTCTCCACTAGGGGGAGATGATGTCACTCACCTTTGATCACTGGCTGCAGTTTCAAAAGGTTGCAACCTTCACCACTGATGAGCATTAAAGAAAGGAGCCAGTTGTCTTGAATGAGGTAGAAGTCATTTAGATCACCAGTAGTTTTACGTAGGAATAAG
>NW_008426360.1:0-332 GCF_000622305.1 Nannospalax galili | reverse complement strand
TCAGTAAAATCTCCCCACATCAAAATACTTAACTTGATCCTTAATCACATAAGTGAACCCTTTTGTCATGGAAGAAACATATCCACATGATCCAGAGATTAGAAATTCTTTGTCGTGGTACATTCCCGTAATCCCAGAACTTGGGACAGGGAGGAGCAAGATCAGAAATTCAAGGTCATATTCAGCTACAGCTCCAGCTCAAGACCACCTGGGCTATATGAGTTCCTGTCAGAGAGCCAGGGTGGGGTGGGGGCGTAAATATGCAGAGATCAGGATGTAGGCATCTCTAGGGTATCAATTTTCTCCTGTCACACAAATTTCCTACAATATTT
>NW_008426359.1:0-332 GCF_000622305.1 Nannospalax galili | reverse complement strand
ACACGATGATAAAACAAGTTAAATAAAAGCCATCCTTGTCTCTATGCTCAGTAAACAGAAAAGGATTGAGTAGAACAGTGACCTTCCACCAACTCTGATGCAGGCATACTTTGAGGCATTACAAAATGTCCTTAGTGCCAGATAACTTCAGCCTAATAGGGTGGCTTTCTAGCCTTTCTCTGAAAAGGAATTTATCAGGCTGAGCATGGTGGCACACTTCTTTAATCCCAGGCAGAAGCAGGTGAATCTTTGAGTTCCAGGCAAGCCAGTGCTATAACAGTGAGACTGTCAAAAACAAAAACAAATCAAAACAAACCAAAAAAAGAAAAAAA
>NW_008426358.1:0-332 GCF_000622305.1 Nannospalax galili | reverse complement strand
AAAAAAATTCTTTCTTAATTTCTTTAATGCCCTAATTCCTCATTAAAAGTATGTTGTACAGTTTTCAGGTGTTTATGCATATTCTGAAGTTCCTGTGGCTGTTGACTTCTAGTTGTATTCCACTGTGGTCCGATAGGATGGAAGAAGTTATTTCACTTTTCCTGTATTTGTTAAGACTTACTTTGTGTCCTAATATATCATCTTATTTAGAGAAAGTCACATGCGCTGCTGAGAAAAATGTATATTACATAGTGTTTGGATGTAGATACCTGTTAGGTCCCTTTGATCTATGATGTCATTTAATTGGACATTTCTCTGGTTTTTGTCAGGAT
>NW_008426357.1:0-332 GCF_000622305.1 Nannospalax galili | reverse complement strand
CAGTATGATAATTTATTTTACTTAATAGGATTCAAGAGTAAATTTTCAAGGATTAATTAGGTTTATGCATGTTCTAGTTTTTAAATAGTTCTGTAAACTCTAAATTTATTTTGATTATAGAAACGAAATAAATTTACAATTTGTTTTGTGTGATTGAGCTGAGATATGCAAGTTCAAAGTATCCTTTTCAGTGGGCTTTCCACAAGATTCACGCGATAAGAAACACTAGAGATCAGATGAGAAAAAAAAGAGTAGGTGTGTATTTTATGCTCTTTTGTGTTCTGCCAATGTAGCTTTAGTGCTGGCCTTGACCCAAACCCTTGCATTTCATT
>NW_008426356.1:0-332 GCF_000622305.1 Nannospalax galili | reverse complement strand
TTTGTGACATCACAATGCTCATTGTGCCCTCAACTATGTGCACTTGTGTCATTACCGTGAATCATTGTGTCATCACTATGCTCAATATGCAAATACGGTGCTAATTGTCCCCTCACAATCCCCCAATGTGACCTCACAATGCTCAATGTTGCCCTCACAATGTTATAATATGATGTCCCATTGTTGCATTGTGATATAACAATGGTCCATTGTGAAAAACGCTATATTGCCTCATGTACCAGTGTGCCATCATAATGTTACAACATGACTTCACAAGGCATCAATGTGATATCACAGTGCTCCAATGTGCCAACACTATGGTCCCATGTTCC
>NW_008426355.1:0-332 GCF_000622305.1 Nannospalax galili | reverse complement strand
AAGCCAGGGTCCCTTTCTTTGCTCTGACATCCTGCTATAGAAGTCAATGTAGAGACTTTGTGATGGTATTTTCACTGAAGAAAACATGCAGAGTTCACAGTTATTCCTGGTCATGGTGCCTGTGGTTTCAGGTGTCCTGGCTTTGCCCTGCTGGTCTGCAGCCACATGGACTGGAGTGCTGCTGTGCTTTACTTGCTGTCCATGTCCCTGGAGCCCACCCTGGGTGGAAGGTGTGCCCTCCCTCTGTCAGATGAGTGCCATGAGGGCTTTATCCTTCCCACATGGAGCTGGCCTCTGAGCTGTGGTCTGGCTGTATCGTGTATCAAATCTCT
>NW_008426354.1:0-332 GCF_000622305.1 Nannospalax galili | reverse complement strand
GCTGGAAAAGTCTAGAAATTTTCCTTCCAGAGGCAGGAGACAAGGGTGTACATGTATGTACCTGTTCTAACCCATCCCTCTGACCATCCAGGAAACAGGGAAACAATGCATAATAGATAATACAGCACTGTGTTGTATGATTTACTCATGAGCATGTGGTTCAAATAATATGGAAAGTCCTACTTTCACAATAGTTTTGTTTTAATGTGAATAAATATTAAAAATAAATTCAAATAAACTCAATTGATGTATGTAAGTACATTAAGATAAGATTTAAAATTCTCTCTTTCTTTATTCTGTCTCTAGCCCCAGTCCCTAAAGGAAGTGGACTA
>NW_008426353.1:0-332 GCF_000622305.1 Nannospalax galili | reverse complement strand
AAAAAAAACTTGCCTATAGTTATTGTGTTTACTTATCTTTCCCTACATCCCCGCCAGACTCCGTAAGAACCTAGAGCCAGGCATATTGCAACCCGCACACCCTTAGTCCCAACACTTGGGAGGAAGAGACAGGCAGATCTCTGTTAGTTCAAGGCCAGCCTGGTCTACGTAGCAAGTCCCAGGCCATCCAGGGCTACATAGTGAGATTTTGTCTCAAAAAATGATAAAGCCAAAACAACAACAACCCCCCAAAACAGACTGAAAGGCCCAGTCTCTGCACCTCTGTATCTTTGCACTGACAGGGCACTCCACTGACTGTGGCATCCTGCACA
>NW_008426352.1:0-332 GCF_000622305.1 Nannospalax galili | reverse complement strand
TCACCTAGAGAGTGCAGTCCTCCCTGAGGGCAGAGCCTGGGGCTGGTCACTTGGTGTCCTCTTACCTGTCACCACCATTTCCAGGGTGTCACTCCCCTCTGACAAGCCAGTAGGAGTCTGATAGTTACAGTGATATCCTCCTGCATGGTGCCATTCAAAGGATGGGATGGTCTGAGCCAAGAATCTGGACTTCCCTCTTTATACAGATGGTACTCCTGAGCACCTGGGGGCCCTTCACATGCGATGTTCACCAAGGCGCGGGCAGTGACCACAGACTTTGATTCAACTGTGATTTTAGGCTTGGGTGGGATTCCTGCAAGGAAATCAGTGTC
>NW_008426351.1:0-332 GCF_000622305.1 Nannospalax galili | reverse complement strand
AATATGGTATTAAAACGATTTTAATTGTGTGCACACACCCACAGACCTCTAAGGGTTAACTGCACACAATGTAATGAATTCAATAATGATGAGTTTAAAAAGGTCTAATTAGCAAGTAACCACTTTATTATGAAAGAAAATGGTAATGAATTTAATAGCTCAAAATCATTAACAATATTTAGTTTGCTGGTACTTGTTCTCTATTATCTTCATTAATATGAACATTTAATATGTTTTAAAATGGCTTTGTAATACTTTCTGTGCCATGAGGTTACACTGACAGAAAGGGTGTAATTATTCTGCTAATTGTTATCACTGTATGTTTGTGCTCC
>NW_008426350.1:0-331 GCF_000622305.1 Nannospalax galili | reverse complement strand
CAGAAGACCCAGGTTTGAATCCCAGCACCCACATGGCAGCTGACAACTGTCGGAAAATCCAGTCTCAGGGGATCCCACAACCTCTTCTGTCCTCCTCGGGCACTGCGCAACACAGATGCACTTACATGCAGGCAATACACACATACACATAAAGTAATAATAAATAAAATACTTTTTTAAAAAGATGCTAATTATAATTCCTTAAAAGACTCTCATTCTGGTTTCAAAGAAATGGAAAACATATAGCAATCAGAAAAAGGAAAAACCAGAATACAAATCAAATTTGAAAACTGTGTTTCGCTAACAGTCGGGCCATTAAGAAAGCTCTCCT
>NW_008426349.1:0-332 GCF_000622305.1 Nannospalax galili | reverse complement strand
CATTGTGATGGCACACTGAGCATTGTGATGACACATTGGGGCATTGTGAGGAGAAATTAAGCACTGTGATGGCATGCTGAATATTGTTATGACATGTTGGGCATTGTGATATCACACTGATTATTGTGATTTCACATCGGAACATTGAGATGCACACTGAGCAGTGTAATGTCAATTTCAAGCATGGGGATGACACATTGGATCATTGTGATGTCGCATTGGAGCATGTGGTGACAAATTGGGGCATTGTTAAGTCACACTGAGCATTGTGGCACCATATCGGAGAATTGTGATGGCACATTGGAGCATTCTGATGTCACATGATGCATTGT
>NW_008426348.1:0-332 GCF_000622305.1 Nannospalax galili | reverse complement strand
GAGGAGAGTGTGAATCTAACTTATAAAGATAAAACCCATAAATACCATAGGAATTTCAACACATATGAGTAATGCCAGGTGGTCCTGAGTATGGTCAGGATCCCCAAACTAGCAGACAAGCAAACTGCAGAAGCCAAACAAGCTGTGTTAGTCCTTCTCTTAACAGATGTATAGAGACTTTGACAGTAAGGCACTTTCTGATTACAATTTTTTTAGGATTCTTGGCTAAGCAGAAGCATAGCTGCGATGTCTAGGAGGTGACCAAGGTCAGCTACCCCAAAGAAAACACTCTTCTAAGGTGAAGCAACTAAGTTCAGGCACTTAACCTTGAA
>NW_008426347.1:0-332 GCF_000622305.1 Nannospalax galili | reverse complement strand
ATCCAAAGCATCAAGTCAGCACTACGCCCTCTTACCCTGTTTGTAACAGTCTTCCACACTGGCATTAGTAGCCGTGTTTTAAGCTTCTTGGACCAGGCTGGGGCAGGGGAAATGTAACTGAGACAAGGTCAAAGGTCAGACACAGGGTCAGAGCCATGACCTCTGGGGACACTGTGATCCCACATATACGAAGATGTGGAGGGACACAGTCTGGGGCTCAAAGTGAAAGCAAAGGCAGATTAGACCTGTGACTGCTATACAGTGTGTCAGCACTGGGGCGGCCTCCAAGCTACAAGGGATCAGAATTCTTCCCTCCCTCCCTCCCTCCCTCC
>NW_008426346.1:0-331 GCF_000622305.1 Nannospalax galili | reverse complement strand
TGGAACTCACTATGTAGACCAGGCTGACCTCGAACTCACAGAGATCCAACTCCCTCTGCTTCCTGAGTGCTGGGATTAAAGGTGTGTGCCACCACATCTGGCTTAAACCCCAATAATTTCATATACATATTATAGTTACTTTATTAGTATATGTGACTATGGGTGGGATTTGAGAGTTTATACCTTTGCCCACTTCCAGTTTCCTCTGCTTCCTGAATCTGCTTGAAGTTGTGAGTGAGCTCTCACATTCTGGCCTCTGTCACCATGCCTGCTGCTTGCTGCCATGACTGCCCACCATGATGGATGAGAATCCCTCTGTAATGGTAAGTCA
>NW_008426345.1:0-332 GCF_000622305.1 Nannospalax galili | reverse complement strand
CAGTGCCCACAGTTCTCTCCTGTGCCTGAGTCTTTCCTATTCTGCTCTTCCACTTTCTTTACTCCTTGAAGAGATTTTTACTCAGGACGTTTTATGCCTAAGCCCTTCTTCATGGAGATGCTCACCATTCACACTGCTGATGAAAGCCACTTCCCAGAAAGGCTGTCCTCCCTAAAACAGAGGCCTTGTCCCCTTGCCATCTTATCCCACTTTTCCCCAACACTTACAGGAGACCATCATCGTATAAAATCACAAATCTTGTTTCCTGTCATCACTCCGAGTACAATATAAGCTCTAGAAAATGAGGTCTTAGCTTTTCCTCTTCTCTGCTA
>NW_008426344.1:0-331 GCF_000622305.1 Nannospalax galili | reverse complement strand
TAAAACAAGTCAGGCTGTGCCCCAGTAACTTCCTCTCAGACCTCTGCAAGGCGGGGCCTTTAGGTCTCCACATTTCATCACTGAGGAAACCAAAGGTAGGAACTCAGGTCTGGAACATGGTGGCAGGAGCTGAAGCACACAGGCTGTGGGGGAGTGCATATTGGCTTGCTTCCCTGGCCCTGCTCAACCTGCTTTTTCTTTTTTGGTTTATTATCATTTTTTTTATTATTTTACCTGTGTGCAGGTAAGTACACCCATGTTGTGCATTGCCCGCAGAGGGCAGATGAGGCTGTTGGATCCCCTGGAACTGGAGTTACAGACAGTTGTTAGC
>NW_008426343.1:0-332 GCF_000622305.1 Nannospalax galili | reverse complement strand
AAGCTTTACAGTCAATGTAAGTGAAAGATTGCCCTGTCAGTAGCTTATATTTTAAGAGACTTTTTTATGTCCTGGGATCATTTGGGTGAATAGTGAGACACCCTTTGCAAATGACTCATATAGACAAGGGCAGAAATCCTCCCACCTTCTGATAGGAAAATAAAGCATACAATATATGTATGGAGTAAACAATAAAGTTTAACTTTGTCAAAATAAGCAGCATTTGATGATTTGTGCACATCATCCTCACACAGTTTGAAGCAGTTCACAGTGTGAAGCAGGATATTTAAAACTCCCGCCTTCCATACCCTCTGCCCAAGAGAATCTGATAT
>NW_008426342.1:0-332 GCF_000622305.1 Nannospalax galili | reverse complement strand
TTGCTGTGGGTTCATATGAATAACTGACAGGCTGTCTGGAAAACTGTTTCTTTGTGGTCATCCACCACTTCTGGTTCTTGAAATATTCCTGCCTCCTTTTCTTAAATGATCCCTGAGCCTTGGGAGGCAGAAGTTTGACCTAGGTGTCCTATTCGGGGATGAGCACTCCGCAACCTCTTGTTCTCTCCACATTGGTCAGTTGTGAGTTTCTGTGCTAATCACCATCTGCTGCATGAGGAAATTTCTCTGGTGAGAGTTGAGAGATGCAGTTCATCTATAGGAATAACAATAAGTCATTAAGAGTCAGTTTAATATGATAACTACTTAGTTAT
>NW_008426341.1:0-332 GCF_000622305.1 Nannospalax galili | reverse complement strand
AAAAAAAAAAAATTCATCCAACAGGTACCCCAGCAGAGCTCAGGAAAGGAGAAAGAGCATGATTCTAGGGGAAATTTTATCTTTCTTGACAACAGACTCATCCTCTGAGCTAGGGGACCCCACTGTGGAAGAAGAGCATTCATCAAGGCAGATGTCTTTCTGAGATAAATGAACGTATTGGAGATGAGCATCTCTAGGGAAGATGAGACCAAGGAGAGCTGCACTTTTAAGGATGCAGAGAACCGGCGAAGCTGGGAGAGCAAGCGAGAAATGGAAGCCACATTCAACCAGATAAGGCAATGAGTCTCACTCCAAAGACAGGCAAGAGTAAC
>NW_008426340.1:0-332 GCF_000622305.1 Nannospalax galili | reverse complement strand
TCTCTTAGAGGTCCACCTGCTTCTGCCTCCTGAGTGCTAGGATTAAGGGCGTATGCCCGTGCCTGGCTTTGTTTTGTGCTTTTTGAGATAGGGTCTCTCATATCTCAGGCTAGTCTGAATTCACAATTTAGAACAGGCCAGCCTGAACTTGTGGGTGATCCTGTCTTTGCACCTAAGTGCTGAGATTACCAGTGTGGCACCATGCCCATCTCCACAACTTTTTTGATTTTCCTTATCCGGTAATTGGTTTTAGCAAAAATCATTTGACTGTAACAGTGTGCTCTGAGTTTTCCACTCTGCTCCATTCATGTCTGTCTTTGTGCTGTATCATG
>NW_008426339.1:0-328 GCF_000622305.1 Nannospalax galili | reverse complement strand
GGCTTTTGCCTGAGCTGTTCACCAAGGCCAGGCATAGCCTCTGCTTTCACCTGAAATCTCCAGCTTCTCTGTCTTCTAAAGGGGTGGGTCTTTTCTTTCTGCTTTGCCAGCTCCTCTCATATGAGACGTTCAGGTTTTTCTTTTTCTCAAATTTCCCTTCTAATGTTTCTTAAACAGCAAGTGTTAAGAGCTTTCTAGAACCCATACTATGGTCCTTAAAAGAGCTTTGATTTTCATTGGCTAGGAATGCCTTGGTTCATCCTCCCTTCCTCTTTGCCTCCCGGTTCTCTCTCTCTCTCTCTCTCTCTCTCTCTCTCTCTCTCTCTCT
>NW_008426338.1:0-332 GCF_000622305.1 Nannospalax galili | reverse complement strand
GCACCCAGGGGGCTGTCTGTGCCAGGTGGGCAAAGCTCCATGGTAGCTTAGATGTTCTGCAGATGAGCTGGGCAAAGAAGTGAGCTTGCAGAGACCAGACAAAGACAGCTAACATGAGCTGCAGGTGCCCACTGTGGAGAGTCAGGAAGGACGGTTCCAGAAGAAAGGGGTAATCCTGGGGCTGGAGCACTGAGAGGGTCTGTGTGTGCTGTGAGACCTCGGTGCACTTGTTTCGTTTTGAGGGTTTAATGGCTTTATGGCAAGGTGTCTTGATAATGTGGCTTGCCTTGTTGGCCCTGGGTGATGCTGATCTCCAAGTTAAAGGCCCTGCG
>NW_008426337.1:0-331 GCF_000622305.1 Nannospalax galili | reverse complement strand
TCTGACCTCTGCAGGCATTACATGACACGGGTGCACTTACATATATGCAGACAATACACTTGTACACATACATAACTACTAAATAAAAATAATAAATAAAATATTTTAAAAAATATGCTTGGACCTTGATGTTTTACAGTGTTCCATGATGCTAGATCACTCTAAATGACGTGAGGAGCATGACTGTGAGGGGCTTATGAAAGGAGGCAGGTGAATGTGAAGACAACAGTGCAAAATAAAGGTGCGGACCTGAACTGAGGGAATGTTTCTAAAAATATTTAGGACACAACATCAGTGCCTAGGATAGAATGAAATTTCATTAAATGAATAA
>NW_008426336.1:0-332 GCF_000622305.1 Nannospalax galili | reverse complement strand
CACACACACACCACACACACACACACACCACACCACACCACACACACACACACACAAAATAAACTCCTAAAAAGAAGAGCAAAATGACAAGGGAGAGGGAAGTCACACCTGGGCTCTTCCCTGTATCCTTACAAATGTTGCCCAGTTCCAGAGGCCTCATCTCCACCTCCACTGGCCAAGCCACTGTCAGCAGGAACGCCTTTCCTTTTCTATGTGTCACCTCCTCCAGGAACCCCCCTGGAATACTTCACAGTCCCACAGGGTCATCTCCCAGTACAGCTACCTATGTGCCTCCTATGGTCCTGGACAAATTGCCAACCTCATTGCACCTC
>NW_008426335.1:0-332 GCF_000622305.1 Nannospalax galili | reverse complement strand
GAGATTTGTACAGCTCTCACCCCTCATCAAATAAGCATCTCTTTTCAGAGGATGGAGGTTATTACAGAGAGCCACAACTGGTCAAAGTGCAGAGAACAAATGACTGTGCAGTGCTTAGCCTTAAACGGGATGTCTATATCATGCTTCCCCTCACCCAAGGCTCAGGTAACATCCCAGAAAAGGGAGCAGAAAGTTTGCAAAACCAGATATCAGGGAGATGGTGTGAAACAGTGCCTTCTGGACATGACAAGGCTATTGCACACATGGATTTGCAGCAGCCATGGTTGCTTGTATAGGATCTGTACAAGATAAAGCCAGTCAACATTCTAGCA
>NW_008426334.1:0-332 GCF_000622305.1 Nannospalax galili | reverse complement strand
TTAAAAGATAATACAGAAAGACAACTGGGACTTGATCATATTAATGCAAAGCTAGATTAATATTTTTAAACCTGGTTAATGTTAACCAGTGTGTTGGTTGAATGTCTCCCTTATGTTTTTTCCAATACATGCATATTTTATCAGAATTCAGCACTTTTTTAATCCATCCTCCAGAATAAAAAGAAAATGACACTTCCTTGACTTTGCAGTCAAAAAATTGTAGCTACAAGATAAAAAGGGGAGTTCCAAATGGGCTGTAGCTCCATGTATTTTCTCAGTTCTATCTTGAATACTATGTGTATATTCACTCATTTGCTGATGAAAAAATAAAA
>NW_008426333.1:0-332 GCF_000622305.1 Nannospalax galili | reverse complement strand
CTACTATCTTTACAAGAATACACATCTATAACTTTGTCTTATTTTGGTTTGCGATATTATAATAAACACCATGACCAAAACAACTTGGGGATAAAAGGTTTATTTGGCTGATACATGTATGTCACAGTTCATCACTGAGGGAAGACAAGGCGGGAACTTGTGGCAGGAACTGGAGCAGAGATGGCTGAGGAACACTGCTTACCAGCTTGCCTCCCTTGCTTGCTTGGATATTTTTCTTCTATGGCCCAAGCCGATCTGCCCACAGTAGACTGGGGCCTTCCCCATAAATTAACAATCAAGAAAATGCTACACAGACATGCTCATAGTCCAAT
>NW_008426332.1:0-331 GCF_000622305.1 Nannospalax galili | reverse complement strand
GGGGGGTTGGATCCCCGTGGAACCGGAGTTATGGATAGTTGTTAGCTGTCATGTGGATGCTGGGAATCGAACCTATGTCCTCCACAAGAGCAGGGAGTACTCTCAACTGTTGAGCCATCTCTCCAGCCCTAAGACAGGGGTTTTAAAGCAGCCTAGGCTGGCCTCAAACTTGTTGTATAACTCAGGCTGGGTCTGAACTTAGAAATTCTCCTGCCTCTACCTCTGGGGGCTGGGATGACAGGTGTGAGCCACCTTGCCTGACTTTTATGGATCCATTAATTCTTAAGAGCAATGTATCAGTGCAAGTCATCCTAATTGATCACAAATTTAT
>NW_008426331.1:0-331 GCF_000622305.1 Nannospalax galili | reverse complement strand
AGTCATACAGGATACTAAGAGAATGAACTGGAAGTGGGGTCAGGCTATACATTCTCAAAGCTGACTCCCAATGACAATGATATACCTCCAGCAAGACTCCTAAAGGCTATATCTCCTCTTTGAACAACTCCACTAACAGGAGACAAAGTGTTCAAATACGTGAGCCCATTGAGGACAGTGGGAGAGTGGGGTTTTTTAGAGGTTGTGGAGGGGAGGTCATTGGAGGAGCTTCCCCCCTCCTCCCCCTCCGTGGACAGGACTAAGGAAGTTCTTGTGGGACCCCTGAATTATTGTGAGAATGAGTTGTTATGAAATCCCAAACTAACCCTGA
>NW_008426330.1:0-331 GCF_000622305.1 Nannospalax galili | reverse complement strand
TCAGTGTGCCATCACACTGCTGCAATGTGTCATCAGGATTCTTCAATGTGCAATCGCAATGCTCAACGTGCCATAAAAATGGACCAATGAATCATCACAGTGGCCCTATGTGATATCACATTGCTCTAATGTATCATAGAAATGGTCACTGTGCCATCATAGTGCTCCATAATGTTACGTTGCTTTAATATGCCATCACAATGTTGAATGTTTCATCACAGTGCTCACTGTTGCATAACATTGTAACAATGTATCATCACAATGCTTAGTGTGCTATCAAAATGCTGAATGTCCCCTCACAATGACCCAATGTGTCATCAAAATGCTCCAA
>NW_008426329.1:0-331 GCF_000622305.1 Nannospalax galili | reverse complement strand
GGGAGAAGAGGCACCCTAGATGTGAGTGGGCCGTTCTAAGTGCTTGAGTCCTGGGGCTGAATGAAAAGGACAGGAGCCATCTCCGCCTCACACTCCTGCTTCCAGGTCTTTCCTGCCATGGTAGCCAGTGCCCTCAGCTGTGAGCCACATAACCCTTCCTCCCTTAAGTTGCCTTTGCCAGACGTTGTTACAATGGCGAGGAAGGTACTTAGTGTGTTACTAAGTGTTTTGGAGCTGTCTATTTCCACCCAGGGTTCCGCAGGTGACCTTGTAAGACAGGCTGGCTCCTGTGCAGTGCAGGGACTGAAGCCAATGAGCCTGGGGCTCGGCT
>NW_008426328.1:0-331 GCF_000622305.1 Nannospalax galili | reverse complement strand
TTATGATTATGGTTAGTGTTAGGGATATGGTCAGGTTTATGTTTATTGCTAGCTCTCGGGTTATAATTAATGTTAAGTCAAAGGTTAATATTAGGGTTAGGGTTAGATTTTGGAGAGGGATGTGGTTACATTGAGGGTTAGCATTAGGAATATGGTCAATTTTAGGTTTATTGCTAACCCTAGCCTTATAATTAGTGTTAAATCAAAGGTCTATATTAGGGTTAGTGTTAGCTCTAGGGTTAGTTTTAGGATTACAATTATGGTTATGTTTAGGGCTATGATTAGTGTTTTATTCAGTGCTAGATCTCGGTTCAGCACTATGGTTAGGGTT
>NW_008426327.1:0-330 GCF_000622305.1 Nannospalax galili | reverse complement strand
CTACATAGTTCCAGGACAGCTGGGGCTACAGGGAGACCCTGTCTCAAAAGAGAGATATGTAAATTGTGTGAACAAAATGCAAGAATATTTTCAGCTTTTAGCTTTGTAAACATATCCTTTGACTGAACGGATCTCTGGGAACATGGAAGGAGATATGGGTTCCTCGTTACCTAAACACAATTCCATTAGGATGAACACTTGTTTTGTTAATTGTTAGATTATCTCTGATTTGGGATTTAAAGGTTGTTGTATCTGTTTACAGAGCAAAGGCTGAATTTCATTCACTCCCACTGCGATATAAGCTGCAAGGAGACTGATGGAGAAGAGAAT
>NW_008426326.1:0-331 GCF_000622305.1 Nannospalax galili | reverse complement strand
TCTCTACAGTACGATGAGTCCTTTGGGTATATGCCAAGGAGTAGTATCACTGGACCATATGGTAGGTTCATTTTTAGTTTTTTGAAGGTTCTCCACATTGCTTTCCATAGTGGTTGCACCAGTTTGCATTCCCATCAAGAGTCAATGAGTGTTCCTTTCTCCACATCCTCTCCAGCATTTGGAGTCTTTCATTCTCTTGAGCTTAGCCAGTCTGACTAGGGAAAGATGGCATCTTAAAGTGCTTTTTATCTTCATTTCTCTAATTACTAGGGATGTTGAGCACTTTTTTTTTTTGGTCTTTTTGAGACAGGGTCTCCCTGTAGCCTCAGCT
>NW_008426325.1:0-331 GCF_000622305.1 Nannospalax galili | reverse complement strand
ATGTGCCTCGTTAACCCTGGTGACCACATGGCGTTTTCTTAAATGAAGATTTCCTACCTGGCCCACTGCTTGATTTAAATGAAGGCACCTTTGAAAATCTCTAAATCCTAAACTGATCAATTTCTTCTTAGGAAACAATCAGAATCTTCTCGGTCAAGTGATCAGGGATTGGCTACCTTCACCCTTCGCAGGCCATAGCAGGTGATGAGATGGAAGTAATGAAGCAAGGAGCCAGCCCAGGATTCAGGCTGAAAAAGGGTATAGCTCGAGCCAAGCAGGTCTGTGAGGAAATCCTGTTGTCGAGGTTGTTTTGTTTTAAGATGGGAGTATG
>NW_008426324.1:0-331 GCF_000622305.1 Nannospalax galili | reverse complement strand
CACCCTGAGGATTTTGTTTTTTGGATCCAGGATTCTAGTATGGTCCCTAGAATCCTCCTCCTCAGTCTTGTGTAAGTTTTAATTAAAAGCACATGCCATCACAGGCTCAGCCTCCCAATTTCAGGTATCACAGGCTGAGAAACTCATGTCTTTTACTGTTTTTCATTTCATTTCAATTTAATATTTGGGGCTTTCCTTTTTGTTCGAATTTTTTCCTTTTGAAATAAGGATGCATGCAACCAAGAACTCCAGATGTAGTCGAGATGACTTTCAACCTATCTTTCTATCTCCACCTCCTGAGTGCTGGGACATGAGGTTTGGGTCACCATGC
>NW_008426323.1:0-331 GCF_000622305.1 Nannospalax galili | reverse complement strand
TTTTCTCTGTGACTTTGACATGTGGATTTCTTTTGTAGATTCTGGTTCTTAAGTGAGACTCAAGCCTTCTTTTATTGAGTTTAGGTCTGCATCTTTTTGTAAACTTTATGTGACTTGTGGTTTACTGTTTGGCATGAAAACCTAGTTAGTCTAGGCTTCAGGTTCTCCCTTTTGATTTTATATTGGAGTGGTCAAACTGCTTTTGTCTCACTGCTCAGAATTTCCCAGAGAGGCCCAAGTCAGATGATATTTAGTTGCTCTCAGGGATTTTCCTAAGGTCTGGATCCCTCCAGGAAAGATGCTGGCCCCAGGAATTTGAAGGCTGGGCTGG
>NW_008426322.1:0-331 GCF_000622305.1 Nannospalax galili | reverse complement strand
GAGCTTCCCTGCAGGATGGAATGTTCTCTTCTTAGAACACCCTGTTCTTTACCTCCCTTTAGAACAACATACTGTTGTTTTGCCTTGGAAGAAATTGCCATATAGCCTGCATAATTTTCAGGGAAATAGCAGTTTATAACATTGTAAAGGCATCACAGTGTTTCAGGGTCTATAAAGTCTGAGTACTTTGGGGGTCATTTTGAAGTTGCTAACAGTTAAGATCTGCTGAGACACTTCTTCCTGTATTCTCAGGAAACTTTAAAGTGCTTTTAGTGTGGAAAATTGAGGTTTGTAGTGTTGATGCAAAAACAGAACTCTCACTTAAAATGGA
>NW_008426321.1:0-331 GCF_000622305.1 Nannospalax galili | reverse complement strand
CAACCAACCAAAAAGGTAAATATTTTAGATATTTTAGACCCACTACATACCCATCTTAAAAATACTCTTCCACATAGTATCAACTGGACAATGACCAAAGGCAAACTGGAGTTTGCACTACAACAGTCTACTGGGGATCATGGATATGGTGCTTTAGTTTCTGTTCAACTTTCCATTGCACTGGCTTCCTTACACATTACATGTAGTGACCACATGTACACAACATGCCATGTATAAGACATTCTAAAATGCCTTCTAAGCAATCAGTACTTGGATATGCTAAATAAAATTATTAGCCACATGCTATTTCTACAGGTCTGACCCAGCTCAG
>NW_008426320.1:0-331 GCF_000622305.1 Nannospalax galili | reverse complement strand
AGCTACCGGATTTGACAGATCCAATCCCCTGCTTTTAAGCATACCTCTCAGCACATTAAGTGGTGGGTCCTCAGGCTTATTGATTGCATTACCCATCTTTCCACTTCCTGCTTACTCCTAACTTCTCGGTAGACCCCAATCCGTTTTTCCTCTTTCTTTCTTTTCTTCTCACCTTCCTTCGAGCCCCACTTTGGGGGCCAGTTGTGGGGGGTTCGAGCCAGTGACCCCCTCACAGTGATTATTGGGGATGAGTAAGCACACCATTTGCCAGTCCATGCTTCCCCCAGTACCAGGGACAATCAGACGCAATGGGGAGCCTAGTCAAGTGGGG
>NW_008426319.1:0-331 GCF_000622305.1 Nannospalax galili | reverse complement strand
TTTAATTTCCTTCTCTTGTCTTATTGCTCTTGGAAGAGTTTCAAGCACTTTATTAAAAGTAGTGGCGATAGTGGACAGCCTTTTCTGGTTCCTGATATTAATGTGAATGCTTCCAGTTTTGCTCCATTTACACTGAGGTTGGCTGTGGGTTTGTTGTATATAGCTTTGACTATGTTGTGTTATGTTCTCTCCAGTCCAATTCCCTCTTGGACTTTGAGCATAAATGCATATTGAATTTTTGTCAGAGGACTTTTCTGCATCTATTGAGTTGACCATGTGGCTCTTTTCTTTGAGTCCATTTATATGATTTATGATGTTTATTAACTTACGT
>NW_008426318.1:0-331 GCF_000622305.1 Nannospalax galili | reverse complement strand
AAGGAGGGAGGGAGAATAAATACATGTAATCTGGCAATAGATATTTTGTGGCAACTATTTTGCCCATGTAGAATTTTACTGTCGGTCAAATTTGTGTGAGTTTATCTCAACCGTTCCATAGCCCTTTGCTTCCAAATGACACCCTTAAATTCTACATTTTCTGCCACTTACCTGAACTGAACTCACTACCCACAGACAAGAAAGCTATGGGGTTTTCATTCTTGTCACTCTTTCCCAAGGTGGTGGTAGTTTTTCATGACTATGCATCTAACAAACTGTTGCTTTGCTTTCTTCATCCCGGTGCTCTAGTATGATGCTCAACGATTTTTTA
>NW_008426317.1:0-331 GCF_000622305.1 Nannospalax galili | reverse complement strand
TAGTAATTACGGAAATGCAAATTAAAACCACTTTAAGATTTCATCTTACCCAGACAGACTGGCTAAGATCAAAACAACAAATGATACCAAATATTGGAGAGGATGCAGGGAAAGGGGAATGCTCCCCCACTGCTTGTGGGAATGAAAACTTGTTCAACCCCCTAAGGAAAGCAGTGTGGAGAACGCTTCAAAAACTAAAAACGAACCTACCATTTGACCCAGCTATACCACTGCTTGGCATATACCCAAATAACTCATTCTATTGCAGAGACACTTGTACACCATGTTTGTTGCTGCTCTTTCACAATAGCTAAGAGATGGAAGCAACCTA
>NW_008426316.1:0-329 GCF_000622305.1 Nannospalax galili | reverse complement strand
ATAAATCTTCTAAGACATACTTTTTAAGACTTCTAAACTTGTGCAAATCTATTGCAATGTTTTAAGACTTTTCATTACAAAACAATTTCATAGAATATATGCTATCAGTACTTTTCAAAGTTTATCTGTTATTTCTTTTCTAAATCTTGGAATAAGGAAAAGAAAAATCATCAAATTAGTTTCTCTTAGTTTAAGAAGTTCAGTATAGGGCTGGCAAGATAGCTCATTAGTTAAGGTGCTGGCTTCCTATTCAATGATCTGAGTTCAATAAAGAGAACTCATATGGTAAAAGGAAACAGCAAACACCCGCAAGTCTCCTCTGACCATCA
>NW_008426315.1:0-331 GCF_000622305.1 Nannospalax galili | reverse complement strand
AAAAAAAAAACATGAAAAAATGAAACTCATGAACGCTAAAATGAAAAATGAATGCTAAAAGGAACTTCAAGTCCTACCTCACACCACTTGAATACATAACAGGCCTGAATGTAGTATAGCTGAAATTCTAATGCATGTAGAAGAAGCATAGACAGCTACAGGGTTTTGTAATCCTGGGATAAGAAAATCCTTTTAACATAGAAGAAGCATTACGAACTTTGTCAGTAATGCCTTGATCAGGCTGGGGGAAGTTAATGATCAAAGAAAAATGACTGACAAACTAGACTCTTGAAATTCCAAGCTTCTGCTCTGTTGGAACTAGATAAAAAAA
>NW_008426314.1:0-331 GCF_000622305.1 Nannospalax galili | reverse complement strand
TCTGTGGGTCTATGCCCTAGTCATGACCTAATTACCAGTTCTGTCCTGGAGGTGGAGCCATGGATGCTGTAGGAGTGGGAGGCCAGTGGGCAGATGGACCCTAAGCTTCCCCAGAGGTGCATGACTCAATGCTAAGTTAGAGCATAGCTCTTCTTATCCTTCAGTTGGAAACTGAATTTGCATCTCATATGCGGGCTGAGAGGAAAACAAGGTATAAACACTGGGTGCTGGTATTTCTTACACCGACTTTATCATCTTGAAAAGCAAAATCAGACATAACGTACCCTTTATCCCATTTTGACTTGATAGGAGTGTTGGGGCGAGAGCCTGG
>NW_008426313.1:0-331 GCF_000622305.1 Nannospalax galili | reverse complement strand
TTCTGGTAAAGAGGGACACAGACATTCATCTCCCCAAACGGGCTCCAGATAATCCTCTTCTACCAATATGAGATCCAGGCATTCCCCGTATGCTCAAAGGGGCTTTAGAAATTCCTCATTAGATGAACAGTACTTAAAAATTTTGGGTTCTTGCAAAAAGCACCCCAGAGCCAATACTACTACCAAAGGGAGCCTCACAGGGTCCACATCTCTCACAGAACACTTCAGAAGTTCTCCCTCTGAAAATGTAAACCTCAGAAGTTCTCCCTCTCACCAAAGCGGCCAGAGGCATTCTCATTCTAGAAGGAAAACCTCCAAAGTTCTTCCTCTC
>NW_008426312.1:0-331 GCF_000622305.1 Nannospalax galili | reverse complement strand
CTTCAGATGTTATGGCTATAACAAGACAGACCCACAGAAATGGTCAGAATCTAGTGACTTCTTGGAAATAGAAATTGCAGGTAGGAAGCCCCATTTTTCATGGCATCATTTTTGAGGCCCTTTGCCATGAATCCTGTTACTGTCTGTGGATTCCAGCTTGGAGGAAGGCTGAAGGGATGTTTTGCTCCTGAGCCAGAGTCCCACAAAGTGAGAGACCATGACGTCTGCAGGGCATAATGGAGGGGACATATATATGGTAGGAACGAGATCCCAACCACCATTCCATCTGGCCTCCAGGGTTGTCCTAGCAGCCCTTCCTGATAATACAACC
>NW_008426311.1:0-331 GCF_000622305.1 Nannospalax galili | reverse complement strand
TGAGGTTTTTTTTAATTTCCTATAATACATCTTGATAAAATTTAGACCCCCTTCCCTCTCCTTATCCCAATAAACTCTCCCACCAGATTTCAGGTATTCTATCATCTACATTAGGTCAAGCGTTTGTATCCAGAACTCCCTCTGTGCAAGCTCATCCACTGGAGTCTAGTCAGCCTATCTAGAGTCACTTCCTTAAAACGATCTGTTCTCCCTCACCCCACAGTAATCATTTGCTAATGGTTTATTGGTTAGGATTTGGGCCTGCTGCCCATTTCCCCCATTCCGTGCTGGGTTTTTGTCTGATTGAGTCAGCATGGGTCTTGTACATGCT
>NW_008426310.1:0-331 GCF_000622305.1 Nannospalax galili | reverse complement strand
TAATCAAAGTCGCCTCAGTAAAATAAAATGCCTTGAAACAATCCTAACCAAGAAAATGAAAGAACTCTATAATGAAAACTTTAAAACACTGAAGAAAGAAACTGAAGACACTTCTGTTAGTTATTTTTCTGTTGCTGTGATAAAATATCGAGACAAAGACAACTTAGGGAAGGAAGACTGTATTGAGTTTACGTTTACAGAAAGATCAGAGTCTGCCACGGCAGGGAGGCAGGGCAGGAGGCAGCCAGAGCAGAAAACGGAGGACTCTCATTTTCAAGCAGGCTCAGGAAGCAGAGAGTAACAGACAGATATGGAAAGGGGCTGTGAACTC
>NW_008426309.1:0-331 GCF_000622305.1 Nannospalax galili | reverse complement strand
CCAATTTGAAACAAGGAGAAGCCTTACCAACAGAATGAATCAAATGGAAAAGAGAATATGACAACTTGATGATAAAGTTGATTAACTGGTCCACACAAGCAAAGAATATGAAAAAAAATGTAAAACATGGAATCCAATGAAGAAACATGGGACACCATGAGAAGACCAAATTAATACATCATCAGCACAGAGGAAGAAGAAAAATCCCAGGTCAATGGTATTGACAAGCTCGTCAACAGGATTCTAGAAAAAAATCTTTCCTTGAATTCAGGAAAGGCACGTCCATACAAATCCAAGCAGCACACAGAACACCAAATACACAGTACCAGAA
>NW_008426308.1:0-331 GCF_000622305.1 Nannospalax galili | reverse complement strand
TAAGGACTAGGTATCATCTTCAAAGTCATACCCACTTCCTCTAAGTAGACTGCATCTCCTAAAGATTTCACAATTTCTGAAACTAGGCCAACAACCAGAAAGACCAAGCATTAAGCACATGAGCCCATGGAAACATTTCATATTTAAAACATAAGAGCCACACACTTAAAAATGTCATCAAGCTCTACTCCTTGATGCTACATGTGTTGATAAAAACTACATTTCAACTGATGAGATGTGAAAATGGGTAATGTGTACCATTTCTAGGACCTGCCGTTAAGGAGAATAAATATGTAAATTTTCTTGGTTTCTTTTCTCTATTTAGCAGCTT
>NW_008426307.1:0-331 GCF_000622305.1 Nannospalax galili | reverse complement strand
TTTAAAAGAAAGGAAGCTATTATAAGCTATAATTCTATCATCATTCATAGATTGTGCATATTGTACACACACAAGGTAATGCATATTATGTTCACATGCATCTTCTCCTAGTTCCCAAAGTTTTATATTTTAGCCATGAAGGTCAGTTTCCTCCCTCCAACTTTTTCTTAACAAGTACAAGGTAGCTGGGGCCACACAGTTAGCATCTTGTGGCTTTCTGGCTCTCTTCTGTCATGAGAAGACACTGACCAGACTGTCGATGCCAGCTCTCACATGTGATTCCCAATATTCTTGCACTGCCCAGTCTCTCTGAGATATGGAGTGACTCTGT
>NW_008426306.1:0-331 GCF_000622305.1 Nannospalax galili | reverse complement strand
TCTAGGTTTTCTATGACCTTTAAAGAGTTCTCAGACCCATGTGGCAGCAGAATCCACCTTTTAGCAACTGAGCTATTTCCCCACATCTGCATCATATCTGTGGCCCTGGGATTTTTCCCTTTGATTCCATCAGTGTCTGTGTGGCCCACATCCTTCTAATTACATATTTCATGATCCATTGTGAGATCCATGTCAGTGCCACCACTAGCTCCCTTGTTTTTCCCAAACTCCTGCTGTTTGTCATTTCCAGTGCCATCCTGCTGACTATGCCTATTAGTTGCACTAAATTTTCCCCTTCTTGCTCTCTGTTTGACCTGCCCTCACTCTCTCA
>NW_008426305.1:0-331 GCF_000622305.1 Nannospalax galili | reverse complement strand
CAGAGAGGAGGTTTCGAGGTCAGTTCCAGCTCCAATGCTCTGAGTTTTGAGAATGAAATATGTCTTGTCTTCAGCAATAGTGTCTTACCTCCAAGTTCTGGGAGGTAATCAAAGGCTGTGGCAATATCTTGTGTCATTTTTTTGGAGTTTCTTAAACTACCCTGACCAACAACTCAAAGGGAGGTTTCTCCTGTCAGGCACTATGTTTCTTGCTATATATTCAGTTATATACATATTCAGATATGGTCTGTGAATTTCTCAGTGGCTCTTTAGCTATTGAAGTTAACCCCTGGTTTTTCACACTGCCTGAACATATTTTATTTCTAGCATC
>NW_008426304.1:0-331 GCF_000622305.1 Nannospalax galili | reverse complement strand
ATTTTTAAAAACTATCCACCTACATTTGAAAAATATCAAAATCTGTAAGAACTTGTGGGTCAAAGGATGAACCAAAGCTGAATTTAGAACTTCCATCATCAGATAGCACTCAACATTAATTAATAATAGTTGTAATAAGATACTTCAACAATGGACTCATGGAATTAGATATTTGAATAAAAATAACTTATACAATCTCCTCTTATAATTTCAGAGGAGATTATTAGTTGAGCTTGGTACTCACAGAAGAAATACTTATTGGTCATTAATGATTAAAGTGATAAAACCAGGGCCTATGTGTTGGCTTAGCAGGTGAAGGTACACTTGACAT
>NW_008426303.1:0-331 GCF_000622305.1 Nannospalax galili | reverse complement strand
CCCTGATGCCACTACTGAAATGCCACCACCATGATGTTACCATCCTGATGCAACCACCATGATTCCACCACCCTGATGCCACCAACGAGATGCTACCACCCCCATGCCACCACCCTGATGCCACTACTGAAATGCTACCACCCTGATGCCACCACCATGATGTTACCATCCTTATGCCACTAATGAAATGCTACCACTAACCCTAACCCTGAGCCACCACCCTGATGCCACCATTCTGATGCCACCACTGTGATGCTGCCACCCTGATACTGCCATCCTAATGCCACTACTGAAATGCTACCACCCTGATGCCACTACTGTGATGTCATCT
>NW_008426302.1:0-331 GCF_000622305.1 Nannospalax galili | reverse complement strand
TGAACACTGGGTCTCCAAATGGTGACACTACTTTGGAATGCTGTAGGTGGAGGAAGTAAGTCACTGGAGGTATGACTTTGGAGGTTGTACTAGGATCCCACCCCTCAGCTTTTACTCTGCTTTCTTTCAGGCAAAAAAATAAGAGCAGCATCAGCCACAGCCTCCTGCCACATAGGACCAAGCAACTATGGCCTGAACCCCCTGAAACCATGAGCAAAAGTAAGTCCTCCATTAAATTGTTTGTCAGATATCTGGTTACAGCAACAATCAAAACGGAGCAGTGTGGTCACTGTGATAATTAAGCCTATGTGGTTCTTAGGCCTCTGGGATT
>NW_008426301.1:0-331 GCF_000622305.1 Nannospalax galili | reverse complement strand
CTCTGGTAGAACCTATAGCTATTCTTCTGTCTTTTCTCTTGACAGAGCTGAAAAATATCTCCATATAACTGTGAAACAGCAACACAGGGTTCCCCACGACCCCACAGGGGATTGTCCCAATCTTCTTATCCTAGCCATCAAACTCTGTTCATCTAAGAACTAAGATAATTTGGTGAAATCCACTTATTCAAATACTCATTTTCTTTTTAAATTTCACTATTGATTTTAAACAGCCCAGCATGAATGAACAGTGAACTGAACTAGTCAGCAAGAGTTTCGAGACAAATAAGAGCTAAAAATGATCCCGGCTGACTTAGTCTTTTATGAGGAA
>NW_008426300.1:0-331 GCF_000622305.1 Nannospalax galili | reverse complement strand
CACAGACAGTTGTTGTCTATCTGGCTGCTTCTTCCAGGTGGTTTGCTTTAAATTCTTGCTGTATAGAGTACAGTGATCACAGCATCACTAACCTTTCCTGGGAGCTTTTTGCAAAGGAAGAGCATCCAGCTCCATGCCAGCCTTACACAAGCTGGACGTTATTTTAACAGGTGGCTCACACGTGTTAATCATTGAAAAACAGCTTTGCTCAGAATATATTGGAAATGCCATCAAACAGGAAAGTTCTGGGTAAGATGAGGGCAGAAATCCAAAAGAATGGCCTAGGATTCTCAGGCAGGATGCAACGGCAGTCTACCCTATCAGTCACTTC
>NW_008426299.1:0-331 GCF_000622305.1 Nannospalax galili | reverse complement strand
TCCTGTATAAGGACAAGGTATGAACTATACAAATAATTCATCAACTTTATGTAGTTTGAAAAAAATTTATTTACTTCTATTTTATGTGTATGAATGTTTAGCCTGCATGTATGTAAGTACACCATGTGCATGTAATGCCCAAGAGGTCAGATGGTTCTCAGCCAACATGTGGGTCCCGGGAATGAACCTGGTTCCTTTGAAGGGGCAGCCAGTGCTTTTAACTGCTGAGCTGTCTCGCCAGACCCATCACACAGTGTTTCCTTATTACTGTCTCAAAGCCTTTGCTGTTATCATCACTCAGTTCATTTGGTTGGGTTTTCCCTCCTTTCCT
>NW_008426298.1:0-331 GCF_000622305.1 Nannospalax galili | reverse complement strand
TGGATGCATTTTCTCTTGTCTAACTGTTCTGACTAGGATTTCTAGTATTATGCCACAAAAAGGTGGCAAAAGTGGATGTCTTTGTCGTGTTCTTTGAGTAAAAGCTCTTTGTATGTGTTTAGGTGATCATGTTTTTTGTCCTTCATTCTTTTAAGGTGATCTATCACATCTATTGATTTGTGTATGTTGACCCATTCTTGTATCCTAGCAATTGATCCCATTTAATCATGATGAATGGTCCTTTGACTGCTGAATATAAATTGCTAGGTTTTTGACGATGTTTTTCGCATCTGCATTCACTGGGGATATTGGCTTTCTTTCTTTTTTTTTT
>NW_008426297.1:0-331 GCF_000622305.1 Nannospalax galili | reverse complement strand
TTCCTTAGAGTTATAGCTTAAAGCAATTAAAATCTAGAAAAATATTCACCCTCCATCAAAGACATCACATATACACAAAGAACAAATGAACACTGTTCATTATATATGAATAATATGGGTTCTACTGACCTTCATTCTTGTAATTTTAAGGTTTAAAAAAAATGCCGCAGACCAGCAGGATGCCTCAGTGGATAAAGACAACATCGGCCAAGCCTAATGACCTGAATTTGATCCCCAGGACCCATACTGTGGAAGGAGAGAACTGACTCATGCTGTTTTCTGATCTCCACACTCATGCCATTGCTTGTGTGTGAACATGAACAAACACACA
>NW_008426296.1:0-331 GCF_000622305.1 Nannospalax galili | reverse complement strand
GTCTCTATGAGAAACCAAAAGCAGAGAATGGGGGTAGCCTTTCGCTAGGGTTACTCTTGCAGGGCCCTCTCCCTAGCCAGGCCATACCTAGGGAATCTTCTAGAGTCAATCTGGCTCAGTGAACACAATTCAAGACCCCACAACATTCCAGAACTCTAACGATGTCAGATCTTTCCCACCCTTCTACCAAGGCTAGTTTCCCCAGCTAGATTTTCAATTCTCTCAAGGAAGGCAATATGGGAATAGGACATGACCACAGCATTTGAGATAGACCTGAACTTCCATCCTGGAGTGGCCCCTAACTAGTTCTATATACTTGGGCAAATTATTT
>NW_008426295.1:0-331 GCF_000622305.1 Nannospalax galili | reverse complement strand
GTCACAGGCCTTGTGAGTGGCTTAGAGGACACTGGTCCCATCAATGCCTTCTTGTTGAAAAGGCTTGACGGCAAGAGCAGCATGTGCTCATTCCACATCAAGAGCAGCAAGAAGTCCCACCTTCCGAACTCTGTCCATGTTCAGAGCTGGAGCTGAACTGTTGTTTTGTCTGGGTGGGAGACTGTTTGAAAATACTTCCTCTGTCATATATCTCTTGAGTACACTTTTACTTTTGGTACCAGAGCACATTACGGTCACGATGATGGAGGAAGCAAAATGTCTCTAGACCCTCCCTGTTCTCCTCCTGTCTTCCTGCTTTCCGGGGATGCGC
>NW_008426294.1:0-331 GCF_000622305.1 Nannospalax galili | reverse complement strand
GGACAAGAGGAAGCCACTCTCTTCAGTGATGTAGCCAGTGTAATAACCCTGGTTAAATCTAGGGGATCACAAAGCAAAAGCAAAATAAAAAGACATGATCGACTTAGTAGTGGTGGTGGTAGGAAGCAAGAAGAGGTAGAAGAGGGTAGAGGGGTAACTGTAACCCAAAGGTATTATAAACATATATGAACTTTTCAAGAATAAATTAATAAAATGGTCTTCTTGTCTTCTTGCCATAATGAAATGTGAAATGAGATGGAATCCAAGGAAAAATAACTTGGGCAAAGATCTGCTCTGCCCTTGGTTTAGGTTTATCTTGGCCTCCACCTAC
>NW_008426293.1:0-331 GCF_000622305.1 Nannospalax galili | reverse complement strand
CCAAGGGCACATAGGGTGTACAGAAAGGAAGGTGCAATACATAAATGATCAGAACAATGGTGCACAAATCATGTGGAAAGGCCATCAAGCAAGTAGGGTATTGATGCATCATAGCCAAAGTCTAGAGAAGCAGAATGGTGGGCACCAAGCGATGGAAACAGTTCAGGCAAAGAAGAGCAGGATGGCGACATCAGTCGGTGCAACATGATGACACAGGTGGCGCAGGATCCGAAGATATTACAAACTGAATGAGGCATTCAGGCAACCAATGTGCACTGTTAGCATCCTGTGGAAAAACACAAACATGCCCTCTCCCCCAAATGAGGACAGG
>NW_008426292.1:0-331 GCF_000622305.1 Nannospalax galili | reverse complement strand
CCCCTCCTCCTCCCCCCCCTCCTCTTCCTCCCTCCTCCTCCTCTTCATCATCTTCTCTCTCTCCATTTCTCTCTCTTCTTCCCCCTCGCTCCTCTCATCCTTACGTATTTCCCAATAGTGTTCATCACAGGTTCTGATCATTTTACGTGCAAATCTCTGGACCAATCGGAGTGTCACGGGAAGGAGACATTGCGATTGACGGGATCTAACTCATGTTTAACACTGTAGTTGGAGTTAGCATTGACCAGGAAAACCAAAGGCACTCTGAGCCTTTAAACAGAGGTAATTTAAGGTGGGAAATTGGTTGCGCAGATAGGGGTGGTGAAGTCAT
>NW_008426291.1:0-331 GCF_000622305.1 Nannospalax galili | reverse complement strand
ATAAGGTTAGCTAGACATGAGCCTTGGAACTCACCAGCAAGCAATGTTCCTCTGAGGTTCCTGCTTTGAAGTTCCCACTTGAGCACCTTCCCTGAGACCTCCCTCAGGGATGAACTGTGACCTGGAATTATAAGCACATAAATTCTTTTACTTCCCCTAAGCTGCTTTTTGGTCAGTGTTTTATAATAGTAACAGAAAGGGAGATAGAGCACCTGAGAAGGGGACTCTGTCTCACAAACCTATTTGGTGTGGTCCAGTGGCACGTAGAGGGGCAGAGCTGAATAGAAACCCTCTAGTTCCCTGTACAAGCTCTCCTCTCAGTCATATATAT
>NW_008426290.1:0-331 GCF_000622305.1 Nannospalax galili | reverse complement strand
ATTCACATTAAAAAGACTCAAAATGTAGGTAATTAGTTCATGTGTGGATGACAGTTTTTAGGTTTGTAAGTATTTGAGTTAATTTTACAATATTGTCTGAAAGCAGTCCTACCCAAGTGTTGTTGTTGATAACCTACTAGGATTTGAATATATATGTAATATGTATAATATATATGTGTATATGTACATCTATATTTATATATTTAATATATACATATATTAAACAGGGTATCACTATAGAGGCCTAACTGACCTAGAGCATTATGAAGATCATTCTAGTCTAAACTCATGGTAATTATTCTGCCTCTGCCTCTGAGTCCTTACTTTTTTT
>NW_008426289.1:0-331 GCF_000622305.1 Nannospalax galili | reverse complement strand
AGCATTTTGACTGTTGAAAATCATTAGGTTTTCTAATAGCTAATGAACATGGAATTGTGACTGGAGTCAGAATAAAGACCTCTTGCTTAATGGAAGAACTCTATAAACTGAATCACACTTATTGGAAAGCCTGATCCAATTCACTTACTTCAAGAGTTTGGGAACATAATTCACCTCTTTTTTATTTCTTTTTCACTATATTCACAGGGATCAATAATACCTAATTTATCAAGTTTCTGCCAAAATCTTCAGTGCCTGATACAAACGGTTGGCACAGTGTTCAGCACTCTGCAAATATTGACTGCCCTCCCAAGCTAAGAAATTAGCTTCT
>NW_008426288.1:0-331 GCF_000622305.1 Nannospalax galili | reverse complement strand
CACACACACACACACACACACACGGGGACTTTTAAAATACAACCCAATTCCAAATTTGTAAGCCACACATTGGTTCAACAGGTTCAGTAAACCACTTCACTCAAGTTGGCTTGGGTGTAGGTTGCTGTGTCTGCTGAGCACCCACAAAAGTACAGTACAGAATGGGAGTGCTTTGAGTTTCATCTGTGGAGTTTGAGACTGGGGCTTGAGAGGAGGCACACACCAGAGTTTACTGTTGTTACTCACCTTATGTTCATGATTTTATTTCCAGCTGAGAGTCAGATGTAGCTGGCATGAGTTCCATGTCCCTGCCAACCTCACTTTTGTGTCC
>NW_008426287.1:0-331 GCF_000622305.1 Nannospalax galili | reverse complement strand
TTAATTACTAATATTAACTTTCATATTACACAGCACACAGCAAATATAGCGATATATCTATATGCATATATATGGTTACAAATATTATTACTTTTAATAATACTACCTGTTCCAGGTTAGTTTGGGATAATAATCAGTTATCCTTTTCCACTTGAAAGGGCCTTCCATCCATATATACAGACTTTTCAATTTCTCATTTTGAACTTTTACAGTTATCTTACAGGAAATTTTGTAAGTGCATAATTCTCAAATTTTTTGATGAAATTTCTTCATATTATGGAAAAACATGTTAATATTTACTTCAATAAAAAGTATGAGCTATTCAATGGGG
>NW_008426286.1:0-331 GCF_000622305.1 Nannospalax galili | reverse complement strand
CTGCCTACCTCTGTCTCCCAAGTGCTGGGATTAAAGACGTGTGCCACCACGCCGCCTTTTTAAAGAACTTAGGGGAAGAAAGGGTTTATTTGTTTCCAATTCCAGGTGACAGTCCCTTCTATCAGGAGAGTCAAGAAAGGAACTGAAGCAGCTAGCCCCAGCACAGAGGCAAGAGCAGAGATACAAATTGAAATGGGGCCAGGAAGGGAAGAAGTGATACCGTGAAGTCTTCTGTGGACAGAAGGCAGAGGGGTGGGAGAGGTGGGCCTGAGCAGGCACTTCCATGCAGACAAGGTATCGAGCATGCAAAAGTTGTCCCTAACCCTGTCTT
>NW_008426285.1:0-331 GCF_000622305.1 Nannospalax galili | reverse complement strand
CCTTTGCTTTTTTCATGTGGGGTTTAAAAATAAACATGGAATTGGGCACAGGGGGAAATTCAATATTATTAAAATCTCCAAGGATTTTATATCCCTTACCAGCTTCTGACAATCTTAGAGAGGGAGTAAAGTGTTTGAAAACAGGTTGCTCCAAACAGTCTGCCATCTAGCTCTTTGACCTCTCACACTTACATATAGGCCAGGAAGAGCAAGGCCTATGAAATGGCTTCAAATTGGCATGACTGGTCCCTTTAGTTCTTTGTTTTGTTTCTTTAGGCTTCTGAGATACTGGCCAGAGAGTGGGAGGACAATTTGATACACTGCAGATGGT
>NW_008426284.1:0-331 GCF_000622305.1 Nannospalax galili | reverse complement strand
TAATGCACAATAAAAATTTGCAATAATTTTTCAGTATCCCATAATATGTACTTGATATTCAAATATCTAATTACTGCATGTCATACATGTTTTATGTTTTGCATAAATACAAGTAAGTTCTATGAATTGTGATTATTTGATCTTTCTTTTGTTTCTTTTAAAAACATCAATTGGTCTGGGGAGGTAGCTTAGTGGGTAGGAACAATTGCTGCAGAAGCATGAGGATCTGTGTTCAAATCCCTAGCACACATACAAGAACTAGGCATGGCCATGTCCATGTCCTCAGGATTGAGATACAGAGACAGGCACATCCCAGGAGCTCACTTCCCAA
>NW_008426283.1:0-331 GCF_000622305.1 Nannospalax galili | reverse complement strand
ATCATTATTACATTTGCAATACCAAATTCATGGAAATAGCCTCGATACCCATCAGTGGATGAAGGGACGAGGTAGCATATGCAGTGGAGTATTACTCATAAAAGAGAATGAAATTATGTCATGTGCAGGAAAACGGATGGTGAGCCTCATAAAAAGAAACACTGCGTGTTTTCTCCCGTGTGGAACCCAGAGAAAAGAACAGAAGGATATTAAACCACAAAGGGGAAATAATAGGGGTATGGAAGGAAGAGGGAACAAGGAGGTGGGGGAAGATGATCTGAGAAAGACTAACCAAGTAAGGATGGTCAAAGTACAGCGCACACACGTGTGG
>NW_008426282.1:0-331 GCF_000622305.1 Nannospalax galili | reverse complement strand
AGAAATATACTGATGACTTTACTCTTTGGTTATATTTTCCTTTTGGGTGTTAAAGGCCATATAGTTGTCCCAAATAAATCAATTTATTTTCACACTTAATGTCATATGAAGATCTGTTCCTCGGGGGTCAAATGGGCTTAGGAGGAGCTCCTGCCTCCTTTCTTTTACCAATTCCATCTATGTGAAGATTTTCTCACAGAAATTGTAAGAATCTGAGTTTTGACTCTCAGGACCAATGTATAAAAACTGAATGTACTGGCATGCACCTCGGTCCTGCTCAACCATGCCTGGCTTCATTTGGAAGCATGAATGAGATGTTTCCTCTGAGTTG
>NW_008426281.1:0-331 GCF_000622305.1 Nannospalax galili | reverse complement strand
TGCTTCCTGGACTTTAAAGGTCGTATCAAGAAAGTAATTTTTCCCCAATTTTTTTTTCAGTGGTTACAGATAACATTGATGATAGTTTGGATGTATTGAGTTAAATATATTTTTTTCACCAGTGCTTACTTTGGAAAACGTTGGTCCCAGAAAGTTTAAACTCCCATATTTTGGCTCCTGTTATGTTTCTGTTGGTGCTCGTGTGCCAGATTCTGCCCTAATCAGTTTCCATGTTACCAGTCTTGTTAGAGGCCTTTTACTGTTCTTTCTATATAGATGAAGCTAGACGTTAAGTAACTTGTTCACATTTATGCAGCAGTTAGTGGCTGAA
>NW_008426280.1:0-331 GCF_000622305.1 Nannospalax galili | reverse complement strand
AAGACCCTGTCTCAAAGTAAAAAGATTATTAAGCAAAGTAGGTCTTTGTCAGAGTGTAACGACAGCTATTGTAAGAATTCTGCAGTGCTGGGTGCAGACAATGGTCTGATAGCAGTATATCCTTAACACTTGTAAGACTGAAGGCTGGAAATAGAGCTGAGACATTAATTTGGAACAGTCTCTGATTTTCCAGTGGCCCTGATTGTGGTTCTTCTGTGGTCCAGTTAGGGGTTGGATAACAGAACCTTGGGTTTTTTCTTCTGCTACCTCCATCCTCTGCCTTCTCCTTTTTTGTCTTCACTGAATGACTACCCTCACAAGGACCAAACTC
>NW_008426279.1:0-331 GCF_000622305.1 Nannospalax galili | reverse complement strand
TTGCATGGATGGGAAGTTGAAACACAGAAAATGAATATGTCAGAGTCACAGAGCAAGTTGTAGCCAAGCCAGGACACTTCAGGTCACCTCTTCACTTGTATAACAAATCTGTGCAGCTAGCTGGGAAGGACCATCTAGGCCAGCGGTAGCTGTTTGCTCCAGACTGCACCATCTGGCCTTAGCTAATCCCCAGATAGAGTCCTTTGGTCCAGGTATACTTCAGTTCACCACAACAGTGTTGTCTAAATGCCTTTGGTGTTTAATTCCAACACACAGTGAATAGATTCATCTGCCTCTGCCAGTAAAAGATTACCATTGTTTAAAAAAAAAA
>NW_008426278.1:0-331 GCF_000622305.1 Nannospalax galili | reverse complement strand
AGTGTCATTCTTCAGGTGTTGTCCACTTTGTTTTTTAAAATAGTCTGTCACTGGCCTGGAACTCACGAATTAGGCTAGACTGGGTGATCAGTGAGCCCCAGGGACCGAACTCGGTTGCTCATGCTTGTGTAGCAAGCTCTTATCAGCAGAGCTATGTCACCAGCCCATACCTTTCTTTCATCCCTGCTTTCCTCTCCCCTCCCCCATCCCTTCTGGCACATGTTGAACTCTTTTTTTTTTTTAAATCATATTACTTCTTTTTTAAAAAAAATTATTTATAGCCGGACGTGGTGGCGCACGCCTTTAATCCCAGCACTTGGGAGGCAGAGGC
>NW_008426277.1:0-331 GCF_000622305.1 Nannospalax galili | reverse complement strand
TCTTTTTTACTGCTTTTAATAACATTGAACATGGTAGTCACTAAGTGAAGGACTGACTCCTTTTACATGTGTTGTAAAATCAACTCAGGTACAGCTCTGTTATTTACCAGAGGTGTTCCCAGACAGCAGGAATGAGGTCATCGGAGTTCAAGTGTGCTGGGAAGTCAGCTGGGCGCATTTCAATGTTTGGTTACTTGTCTGCAGCCCGGTGTTTATTAACATCAGCTCTGCATGTTGATGGATCCAGGCAGGGAAGTCGAGGGAGAGAGAGAGAGGAGAGAGAGGGGGGGAGGGAGGGAGGGAGGGAGAGAGAGAGAGAGAGAGAGAGAGA
>NW_008426276.1:0-331 GCF_000622305.1 Nannospalax galili | reverse complement strand
TTTATTTATTATTTATTTATTTTTCTATTGTAAATCTAGTAAACAAACAGGTTTTTCCTTTAAGTCCCCTTAAAAGTGTTGAGGCTGTCCAGATGTGGTGATGGATACCTATGATCCAGCATGGTAAATTTTCCAAAGGGCTGAGATTAGGGCTCAGTGGGAGAACACTCGTCTAAAAGGATTCAGAACAATCCATTACTAGAATCTGATGGTGCTTTGGTCTAATCAGATTGATGTCCTAGTTCAAACTCCTCAGATGAGCCATACTTGAATGAGTTCTAATAAAAGAGCAGGGAAGGGATGTGTGTGCTGGGGTGTGATGAGCAGATCC
>NW_008426275.1:0-331 GCF_000622305.1 Nannospalax galili | reverse complement strand
CCAACACTATTGCCCCATGAGCGATTATATTGCTCCAATGTGCCATCACAAGCATACAATATGACATCACAACATTCCACTCTGACATCACAATTCTCCATTGTGACACCTCAGTGCTCCAATATGCCAGCACTATTGCCCCATGTGACATTGTATTGCTCCAATGTACAATCACAATATTACAACATTACTTTTCAATGTTCCGTTGTGACAAAACAATGCTCCAGTCTTACATCACAATGCTCCAATGCCTACACTATCGACACTTGTGCCATTACTTTGATCCAATGTGCCATCACAATGCTACAATATGATTTCACAATGTTCCACA
>NW_008426274.1:0-331 GCF_000622305.1 Nannospalax galili | reverse complement strand
GGCTGACTGATGAACAGTGCACATCAAGGTATATTCTTTAAGAGAAGTATTCGGGGCCAGTGAGGAGGCTGGGTAGATAAAGGTGCTTGTTCCCAAGCTTGGCATCTCAAGTTTGATCCCTGGAACCCACACAGTAAAGGAAAGCAGAACTGACTCCTGCAAGTTGTCCTCTGACCTCTACAGAAATGCCCACACACAAAATAAATAAATCACTGTAAAAGTGAGAAGCATACAGCATACATCTGTGTCTCCCGAAAAAGAAAGACTGTTGGGAGGAATGGAAACTGAAAAAGTCTTCAGTGAGGAAAAGAAATCTTTGGGTAAGTCCCTG
>NW_008426273.1:0-331 GCF_000622305.1 Nannospalax galili | reverse complement strand
GCACAAGTGGGTTTTAACAAAGGCACAAAACCACTTCTGAAGAGGAAGAATAGGCTTCTGAATATGTCTAGCTGGAACAATTGGACATTCCTAGAAAAGGCATGTGAATGCAAACCTCACTGTTTATAAAGAAAAACTAATTGAAATTAGTCATATATTTAACTACACTGTAAACTGTAAAACTTTTAGAAAAACACAAATGACACTCTGAAGAATCTAGGGCCTAAGCAGAGAGTCCTAAACAACAAAGCATAATCAATAGAAAGAAAAAAAATCAATAAATAATGCTTCAAAGTTAAGAGCACTTGCTCTTTGAAAGGGAAAACAAGGA
>NW_008426272.1:0-331 GCF_000622305.1 Nannospalax galili | reverse complement strand
AGATCTAGACCCTCACGCTGGCCCTATTGAGGCATTGACTGCCTCTCTAGACACATTGCTGGAAGGCTGATAGTGGCCATTGGTGCCTGCCTCCCCCCTCTGATAAAACTTGATGTGGTTGTGGCAAACCTGGCCACTTGTGCCAAGACTGTCCTGGGGCTTGTCCTGAGACCTGCTGTCCCAAGTGCAAAAAAGGATTTCATAGGGCCAAAGACTGCTGCTCCAGCTGCAGGGTGACTTTGCCCCTTTAAACTCCTTGTGGGGTGCCCCTCAGTCCCACCAGTAAGAGGGGATGCTAATAGTTTGCAGGTGTTTTGGACCCTCCCTGTTT
>NW_008426271.1:0-331 GCF_000622305.1 Nannospalax galili | reverse complement strand
TAATTGTTGATTAATAGAATAGAAATTATTAAGGGGGCTTTGCACCTGTATTCTTGGGAACTTAAACTTTTCAGTCCTGGCTACAGTTTCTCTGTACAAATATTATCCCACAACATTTAGAGGTTCCTAAGATGTAATTGCTATACAACAAAACCCCTGTAGAGTGAACTTTGTGACCAGAAAGAAAATGTAGCACATTAAGGCTGATAACATCAGTTTATGAAAGAGGAGAAAGCTAGTTCCATGCAGGTGGGGGTTTGGGTGGAAAATTGTATTTCGTTATGTATTTCCTTGATAGTGTTTGCTCAAGCTTAATGCTCAATGATTAGCT
>NW_008426270.1:0-328 GCF_000622305.1 Nannospalax galili | reverse complement strand
TTATCAGTAGCTTTTAATGTTTTTGGCTAAGGTCCATTTAGGTGGGGCAAAAAGTCACTTGGTCACATACCAATGTTTTCCTGCTTTTCAATGGAACTTCAGCTGTGTCTGGACTGACAAAACTGTCTTATAATACCACACTAAAGCCTCCAATAAACTCAAGATTCATGCTAATCCTGCTCATGAATATCAAGCTGCATTATCATTAAGTATGCACTTGGTGAGCTACTGGCGAAGGCTGTCCTCTGGGCCTTCCACAAATACCCAGAATGGGCAGGCTTTTCACACACACACACACACACACACACACACACACACACACACACAC
>NW_008426269.1:0-331 GCF_000622305.1 Nannospalax galili | reverse complement strand
CATTACATGTATTACTTTCACTCTCACCTCCAGGATCCCCCAAACTCCTTGTAATTTTCCCAAATGGCGTCCACTCGGACTGCCTCAGAGTAACCAGCTCGATCTTTTCCTCCTCAGGCGCCAGATTTGACAGACAACAACAGTCACAATCGTAGACAAACACAAAACAAAAATCCTTGACGTGTGCTTCTTGACTCAGAAACTGAAAGTACAGATAGGGAGGGGACCAGCCAAGCCAATCTCTCCTCCCGGGGTGAGGAAAGCTAAGCTGTCCTCCCCTCTCCAGATCACTCTGGTCACTAAGGCCAGAGTGGCGGAACCAGGGGTCTCT
>NW_008426268.1:0-331 GCF_000622305.1 Nannospalax galili | reverse complement strand
CAGTTCCTAACACCCATGTGGTGGGTAAAAATGTCCTTAACTACAGTTCCATTTCCAGTGGATTCAATACCCTCTTCTGACCTCCATGGGCAGTGCAGGACACCGGCACACTAACATATATGGAGGCAATCCCCTCATACACAATTGTTTTTTGTTTCTCCATTGCTGTGACAAAATATTTTGACCGATACCAACTTGGGGAAGAAAACGTTTATTTAGCTAACATCTCCCAGGTCACAGTTCATCAGGGAGACAAAGGTAGGAACTCAGCACAGGAAACTAGAAGTAGGAGCTGGAGCATAGGCCATAGAGGAATGCTGTTTACTGGCTT
>NW_008426267.1:0-331 GCF_000622305.1 Nannospalax galili | reverse complement strand
TGCTCTTGCAGAGGACCCAAGTTCAATTCCCAGCACCCATATTGGACAGTTTATAGCCTCCTGTAACTCCAGCTCCAAAGGAACTGATGCCATCTTCTGGCCTTGTAGGGCAACTGCACTCACAGGCATCTACCCACCCATGGACATACAAGCATATATATTATTAATAAAATAATAAAAATAAATCTAAAAAGAAAAACTATCCTTCTTAATGGTCTTTACCAACTGAAATGAAGGCTTGGTCCCCAATGTGCAACAGCATCATGCTCACCTGGGTGTTTGTTAGGAATGCAAATTTTCAGGCCATCCCTGCATCTATTGAATGAGATGC
>NW_008426266.1:0-331 GCF_000622305.1 Nannospalax galili | reverse complement strand
AAATTCTCCCCTGAGTTCACTTGGCCAATCCCAAGCATGGGTCAGGACCTCTACCATCTTTTGATCTGTAGCTAGGCCAGGCTAATTGGACTAGAGCCCGGTCAAAAGGTCATTACACTTTATAAAAACAGATATCATCAGCAGAAGTTTAGATTTCAACACTTTTGATCCACACTTCTTTTGGACTAATTGGACCAGATATCTCATTAAACCTTTTGGTGAACTTGCCATTCTTTTAGTTTTACATCTTAATCAACAGTCAGACATAGTGAGTGGAAAACATCACAGTTTCAAGACTTTACAGAGTAACAAAGCATCTCGGGGTGGTGAG
>NW_008426265.1:0-331 GCF_000622305.1 Nannospalax galili | reverse complement strand
AAGGTTATTCTTTTCCTTCTGGTAGCAAGGCATAGCAGTTTTTGCCTCATCTTTTATTATAAAGCTGTCCATGGTAAGAGAGAGGTCTAACTCAGCTCAGTTTGGTAGAAGCTTGAACAATGTGAGTTGTAGAGGAAGAGTGACATCCTAAGCTAAACAAAGTTAATCGGTTTTTAAAAACCACACACATATATAAACAAAAATGAAACAAAACCAGTTTTAGAAGATACACTCATATGTGACTTTAAAAAATATCAGAACTTCTTGGGAAGTAAAGCATCTCACCTTTCTGTTTTCCTTGATTGATTCAGTTGTAGTGTGCCCCACATCC
>NW_008426264.1:0-331 GCF_000622305.1 Nannospalax galili | reverse complement strand
CAACTACTTTCCCATTAGGGGATAAAATAATTTAGCACGTAAGAACAATGCATTAATGATCATAAAATTATTGTAGGTTATGGTGATTTTATCCATGTAATTGTGAGCCATTAAATTCAAGTATAATGCTTTTTTTCTCCTACACTGCTAAATAGTCCTTTGAATATTATAGGTATTGCTTTGGTGTTTCTAAACTCTGTAAAGCATGTATGAAAATATTTCTGAAAATATTGTATTTCAAGCTCCTTATTACCTACAATGGGTATCATATTAATTTTCCGTTCTAGGTGAGATGAATTTTCATTTGAAAATGCAATTACCCCAGGAATAT
>NW_008426263.1:0-331 GCF_000622305.1 Nannospalax galili | reverse complement strand
GAAGCAAGCCAAGCAGCAGCAAGCGTTCGGCCCTCTCTGTTTTTAGATTGTGCAACGTGACCAGCTTCTTTATGTTTCTGCTGCATGGCCTTCCCCACCATGATGAACCATGCCTTGAATTCTAAGCCAAAATAAAGCCCTTTCTCCCTTAAATTGTGCTTGTCAAAGTATTTTAGCACAGCAACAGAAAAAGAAACTAAGAGAGCAAAAATAGCAACTAACTCTCCACACAGAGAAACTCCTTAAGGATTACATTGTGGAGCTAGGTGTGGTGGCTCAGGCCTGTAATCCCAGCCTTCTGGAGTCTGAGGCAGGAAGATTGGCATAGGTT
>NW_008426262.1:0-331 GCF_000622305.1 Nannospalax galili | reverse complement strand
CAACTGAGGTTATACATGTGGTGTGGCTGCCGTCACTCAGCAGTCCTGCTGAGCATCCTGTGTGTGTGTGTTTGTACATGTGTGCAGGTGAGGTGCATGTGTGTGCACATGTGTGTAGAGACCAGTTGTAAAGTTCAGATGTCGTGTTGCTGTCTACTTTGTTTTTTGAGACAGGGTCTCTCATTGACTTGCAGTTCTTCAGTTAGGCTAGGCTGACTGGCCAGCAAGCCCGACAGATCCACTCGTCAAACTCAGGTTTTTATGTTTGTACTTTATGAATTGAGTCATCTCCCCAGACCCTGTGGTCATCCACTGAGTGCTGACTTTGCTC
>NW_008426261.1:0-331 GCF_000622305.1 Nannospalax galili | reverse complement strand
CCCCACTTTTCCTCCTAACTTTATGCACTTTTTTTTTAATCCCCCGAGTCCTGGCCACTGAATATATATTTATTTTCCATGTATCTGTGCTGCCCTGGGATTTTTCATAGCAATTCTCATTTCAAATGCTCTCTCCTGTTGCTCAAGTTTGTGAATACAGACAGTCGCGAATCTATTTCCTGGTGTTTCAGGCACTGAACGTTAAACCCCAGCCCTTGTCACCAGGAGGTACCCCATCTGGCTGAGACAGAGCCTTACTATGAGGCAGCATACCCCACAAGTCACGTTTCTCCACAGGCTGGGATTCAGGATGAAGAAGGGGAGGAGCCCT
>NW_008426260.1:0-330 GCF_000622305.1 Nannospalax galili | reverse complement strand
CTCCTGCCCCCTCCTACGTGCACATTGTCGTGTCACCTTCCCCCTCTTATGTGCACATGGTCGTGAAACCTGCCACCTCTGAAGTGCACATGGTTGTGACACCTGCCCTCTCTGACGTGCACATGGTCGTGTCAGCTGTCCACTCTAACGTGCGCATGATCCTGTCACCTGCCCCCTCTGACGTGAAGATGGTCGTGTCACCTGTCCCCTCTGACTTGTAAATGGTCGTGACACCTGCACCCTGTGACGTGCCGATGGTGGTACCACCTGCCGTCTATAACGTGCACAGGGTCGTGTCACCTGCCCCCTCTGACGTGCAGATGGTTGTGT
>NW_008426259.1:0-331 GCF_000622305.1 Nannospalax galili | reverse complement strand
ACAGGCACAGTGAATTAGTCTTTGTGTTTGTGAGAGAGATGGTGTGGTGTACGTGGCTGGCTTATGCATGTGTGTGTATGTGTGGAAGCCAAAGGAAGATACAGGCTGTCCTGTACAATCACTGTCTCCCTATTTCCTTGTGACAAGGCCCCTCAGTGAATCCGAAGCTAGGCTGGACATTTATATACACATATGTATACATGCATATATATGTATATGCAAAATATCCATGACCGGAGAGGTCATAAATCTTAGACAAAAATCTACTTTTTTTTTTTACATTCCTAGACCAAAGTAATTTCTTACTTTATTCTAACTATGCATTCATCCT
>NW_008426258.1:0-331 GCF_000622305.1 Nannospalax galili | reverse complement strand
AGTTAAGAGCACTGGCTGTTCTTGCAGAAGACCTGGGTTTCAATCCCAGCATCCACATAGCAGCTAACAACCACTGCAAATCCAGTTCCAGGGGATCAGACACCCTTTTCTGTCCTTTGTGGGCATTGCATGCTGTGGGTGTACTTGAATACATACACGTAATACATTCATATATATTAGGAAAATAAAGCAAAAACCTTTAAAAAAGAATTTCATTTATGAATATTGCATTTACATTAATTTTAGCCCTTCCTCCCCCTCCAACCCTTCCCACGTTCCACCCCAACTTCCTCCCAATTTCATGACCTCTTCTTTAATCATTATTGTTACA
>NW_008426257.1:0-331 GCF_000622305.1 Nannospalax galili | reverse complement strand
TGGGCACATGTGTTGGCATCTTTTTAAACTGCTTCATAAACAACCGAGGGCAGAGACCTAATCAGATCTTCTAGACCCAGGCAACTCCCAGGAGAATGGATGGGTGTTCCGCAGTCATTGTTGGCTTAATTAATGGACTCTATGTTGTAATTTATTATCAGGCAGCAATTAAAAAGAGATAAAATAGACACCATGGAGGATAATTTCCTGTCTTGAAGCATGTGTTTATCAACAAGATGGAATCAGTTCCCGGCCATTCAGAGCACCTACTTGCTCCAAAGTGCCTGTCACAAGCCCATTAAGAGTCTCTCTTCCTTTAGTTAATTTAAAT
>NW_008426256.1:0-331 GCF_000622305.1 Nannospalax galili | reverse complement strand
AATGCTCCAATGTGACATCACAATATTCCAATTTGCCATTAACAGTGTTATAATATGACTTCACAATGTTCAGTTTTGACTGCAAAATGCTTAGTATGACATAACAATGCTCCAATGTGCCAACACTATCTCCCCAATTACCATTATATTGCTCCAATATGTCATCACAATGTTACAATATGACTTAACTATGTCCCCTTGTCACATCACAGTCCTCAAATGTGACATCACATTGCTCCATGGGGCCATCACAATGTTACAATATGACATCACAGTGTTCCATTGTGACCTCACAATGCTCCAATGTGACATCAAAATGCTTCAATGTGCC
>NW_008426255.1:0-331 GCF_000622305.1 Nannospalax galili | reverse complement strand
TCTTGCAGAGGACCTGGGTTCAGATCCCAGCACCCACACGGCAGCTAACAACTGTCTGAAGCTCCAGTTCTAGGGGGATCCAAAGCCCTCTTCCAACCTCCATGGGCACTGCACCACACTTGTGCACTTACATGCATACAGGCAATACACACCTCAGGTACACAAAATAAAAATTAAAAATGTAATTTTAGTAATTAGGGAAATGCAAATTAAAACCAGTTTAAGATTTCCTCTTACCCCAGTCAGACTGTATTTGGAGAACAAAGGATACCAACTGCTAGAGAGGATGTGGGGAAAGGGGAACACTCATTCACTGCTGGCGGGGCTGCAA
>NW_008426254.1:0-331 GCF_000622305.1 Nannospalax galili | reverse complement strand
AGGAGTCTGCAGGGTAAGTTCTAGAAGTGGAATCTCTGACAAACACACACATGCCTTTGTCACATTGAAAAGATCCTCCAGAGCAGCTTGTAGTAGTGAGCACCATGGGCAAACGAGACAGCCTCCCCGTACAGTAACTTATCACACACTTCGATCTCTGCTGACCTGATGGATGATCATGTGTGACATCTCTGTTACTTTTTGTTTGCATTTCTTTCATGGCGGTGGTGGGGCATCTTTCCATAAGTTCAAGATCCATTTGTATTTCCCTTTCTTAGAACCCACACTCTGCCCATTCTTGGACTGGCTTGTTGTGAGTGAGTCTTTCCCA
>NW_008426253.1:0-331 GCF_000622305.1 Nannospalax galili | reverse complement strand
CACAAAACTAAGAGCAAGTCGAAAGCCTGAGAAATCACTCTGGCGAGGGCCCCACAGTAGTGTGGATGTGAACAGCACTGTGCACTTCCCAAGCGCTCTGCACGTACTACTGTCTTGTATGATTCCTGTATTCTGTTTGATTTCAGATGACGAGACAGCAACAAAGGCAGTTTAAATAATTTGGCCAGGTCAATATAATCTGAGCTGAGCCTTGAACCAAAGGGGCTGTCTCCAGCACCAGGCTCTCACCACACCCCTCCACCATCATTCTGCTGGAGACAGGAACTTACCTTCTCTTTGTTGGCCCTGGGGAGAGAAGGGGCACCGTGGT
>NW_008426252.1:0-331 GCF_000622305.1 Nannospalax galili | reverse complement strand
CCAATCAGAATGCATTTTCTTCTTCCTGGATCTGATTTGGAACTCAGATCCATAGACTTGGCAGCAGGTGCCTTTATCCTCTTCGACATCCCACCTGCCCATTGTTAAAGAAGTCCTTGATAAGATTTATTTTATTTTTAATTATGTAGATATATGTATGGGTATACATGTGAATGCCAGGGCCATCAGAGTCCTCAGATGTGAGAAACCTCTGGAATTGGAGTTACAGGCAACTGGGAACAGCCCAACAGCAGACCTGACTCTCCTGATTGCTGCAGGATTCTGTACACAGACAGCATACACTTACTCAGACACACACACACACACACAC
>NW_008426251.1:0-331 GCF_000622305.1 Nannospalax galili | reverse complement strand
AAAAAAACATGCTACACTTCTAAATAAAAAGAGAGAGAGCCTCAGAAATTTACTCCACTTGTAGCAAAAGCACGTCCAGCTGGATGCTGTGCTGAGGGGTTGATTTATAATTATTTTAAGCTGGGAGAGGGAGCGAGTTTGAAAGTTCATGAGTCTATACATAATTGGTGTAATTCATAGAATACTCTGTACAGATGCAAAAGGAAGCCCTACTTGGATGGGTGAGAACAAAGTAACTCCTGCGAGGTGGTGGTGTCGCATCTTGGCTCAGGCAGATGTGAATTGATACCGTCATTTGTCTTGTTTTCTTGTAAGCAATACAGGGAAAGGA
>NW_008426250.1:0-331 GCF_000622305.1 Nannospalax galili | reverse complement strand
AGAAGCAGGATTTTATATACCTGAAAGGGAGAAATGACAGGTGCTCCTTGACTTGTGGTAGTAGTTTGCTCCAGTAGACTCATGGGAGCTGAGATGCCTTCAGCACGTGAAACCTATGAAGCACTGCAGTGTAGCCAATCTACCTTAAATATGCTCAGAACCCTTATTCGCCTACAGTTAAGGAAATCTAATACAGAACCTACTTTATAATAAAATATTGACCATTCCATGTAAATTGCTGAATATTGTACTGACAGTGTAAAGTAAAAACAAACAAAAACACCATAAATCAAACCATTTTAAATTGGGACTACCTATAATATAATAGCTT
>NW_008426249.1:0-331 GCF_000622305.1 Nannospalax galili | reverse complement strand
GCACATTGGAGCATTGTAATGTCACAATGGAACATTGTGGAGTCATATTGCCATATTGTGATGGTACTATGGAGAATTGTGTGGTTAAATTTGCTGATTGTGAGGGGACATTAGTACCGTGTTTGCATATTGAGCATGATGATGACAGTGGATCATGCTAATGACACAATTGCGCATCATTTTGGCACAATGAGCATTGCGATGGCATGTAGGTGTGTTCTGATGGCACAATGGAACCTTGAGAAGACGTATGATTAAAATGTGATGGCACATTTGAGCGATATAATGGCACAATGAGGTTAATGTTGGCACATTGGAGCATTGTGATTTC
>NW_008426248.1:0-331 GCF_000622305.1 Nannospalax galili | reverse complement strand
GTGAAAAGTTTTGGGTGAGAAACATGGCTATGTAAATGCTGTTCAGGGAGAAAGAAATCAATTTATACTATTAACCATAGAGAATCTTACAAATGTTTGAAGATAATTTTCCTACAGATTGTACCTCCTGCAAAACACACGTTTGTGCTTTGAAGTTTTGAAAATTTGAAATTAATCCAAAAACTGACCATGGCACAGATTTGCAAACTCTCCTTAAATACACTGAAGAAAGACTGCGCCAAATAAAATTGTAACCAGTCTTAATATATTAGAGTATTTAAAGGAGGAATATCTCAATATTAGAGAGCTAGGGTAGTAATGGGAAAAAAAA
>NW_008426247.1:0-331 GCF_000622305.1 Nannospalax galili | reverse complement strand
AGAGCTACACACTCTATGATTCTGACTCAGAATTCTCAGGAGACACCAAGAGCCTGCGTGCCTGCCAGACACCCAGGCCCTGCTGCTTCCACTAATCTGAGCATCACAGGGGCAGAACACTGTGTACCCAAATATGGCATTTCTGGGAGGCCAGTTGGGTGATTAGAAGACTAATAAGAACTGATTCCAGGCTATGGAAAACAGTAATCAGTGTATGCTTTTATTTTAATCCTTGAAATTGTAATAAATAAAAGAAATTCAGTTTTGGCTATCCAGAGGATCTACTCAGGATAGTTAGAATGTCCACGAAGAGACTCTAAAACATATCTAG
>NW_008426246.1:0-331 GCF_000622305.1 Nannospalax galili | reverse complement strand
TCTAGGAATGGAGTTACTCTGTACCTTTTTTGCCAAGCACAGGCTGCTCTCTGGTACCTCTTTCCCTGGACCACACTGCATGTTGGACACCTCTGTAGACACAAATGAATTTGTTGGTTCCCATTCTGTCATAGCTGCAGGACTGAAATTCTTACCAGGACACCCCTTGCCATGTGCCTTTAGAACCTGACTCAGGATAGTTGAGAAAGAATGAGAGACTAGATGTGGTGGGCATCCTGTTCCGTCCTTCATTCACCTGGAGACCAGGGGTCACAAAGACTAGGGCCACACACACCTGACTCCTTTTCCCTGGATCCCCTTTCCTTACCCT
>NW_008426245.1:0-330 GCF_000622305.1 Nannospalax galili | reverse complement strand
AGGGGAGAGCACTTGCTTTTTGTCATTTGCCTTCTCTCTTGCTGGTGAGTTTGTCTTGCTGCTATAGACAGAAGACTAGCCGATGTTTAGGAATTCATCAGACCTTCAGTGCCAGATTGGGACTACTGTAACATCTAGCCTTGAGGACTGAGTGACTACCGGATGCTCCAGTGTGGTACATACATTGTTGGACTGCTCGGACTCTATCCTGAACTAATCTGATAAATCCATATATATATATATATTCCATCGATTCTGTTTCTTTAGAGAAACTAATTCTGTGTGTGTGTGTGTGTGTGTGTGTATGATGGTATACTTGGAGATAGGACA
>NW_008426244.1:0-331 GCF_000622305.1 Nannospalax galili | reverse complement strand
GTTTTCCAAAAATTATTTTGGGTTTCTTAATTATACCAGTTATTTAAGCAACTTGTTTAAATGTGGCAACACAACCCAAAAACTAAGTTCTATATTTCACTGCACGTAAAATTTCCATGTTTTAACCATCAAGCTAGAACAGTCTAGCTAGAACCTAGAATACAGTCTCAGAATTAACTGACACCTCTACAATACAGAAACCAGCTAGTCGATACTTGTTTAGAGTCCTTTCCTTTAACATGCAGACCTGTGGTCATAACACAGGAAGGTGCCTAGGATAATAACAAGCAATGTCTTAAAATCCCTCCGTGAAAGCAAGAAAATTGTCCAG
>NW_008426243.1:0-331 GCF_000622305.1 Nannospalax galili | reverse complement strand
TTTTTTTTTTTTTTTTTTTTTGTCCCATGGTAACAAACAAAAATAGGTCACAGAAGAATTTAAAAAGAAGACAATTTTTTCAATATAGTTTGCCAATGGTAACTGGAAAAAATACAATTTTAGCATTAATGCAATAATGTATTTTACTAGGATTCCTTTCAGCAATATCAAAGGCACAACATGAAGAAAACAATTCAACTCGCATATCTATCAAGTTAACAGCTGCATTGGTTATCACTGATGTATAGGAATATCACCACGAATCTTAAGATTTAAAGCAACATGTGTGAGTTATGTTACAACCTCTATAGGTAAGGCTGGTGAGGGGCCA
>NW_008426242.1:0-331 GCF_000622305.1 Nannospalax galili | reverse complement strand
TTAAGAAAGTGGTGCTAAAGATGTGAAGCAGCTGAAACTTCATCCTACAAGTATAGTACAGGACAGCCACTTTGGAAAAGTCTGATGGGTCTTCAAATGGTTAAAGTACCCAGTAATTCTGCTCCCAGGCAAGAGAGATGAGAACTTATAACCTTGAAAAAACTCATGCACAAATGCCCCTAACATTCTCTTCAAAATGGCTTCCTAAGCAGAAACAACCTATATTGTCATGGAAGAGAACAAAGCGAATGTGTACCAAGTGGACTGCGATTAAAGGCACGTGCCACCTGCTCAAAGCTTTTATAAACTGCTAAAGCTGGAGTGGAATATT
>NW_008426241.1:0-331 GCF_000622305.1 Nannospalax galili | reverse complement strand
CTTCCAGCTCTCCTGCTCCAGCACCCAGCTTAATGAGCTGCTGCTCTTTGGGGTGGGTTTCATAATGGCAGGTACTCCCATGGCTCTCATTTTTACTTCCTACATCCACGTGGCAGCTGCAGTGCTGCGTATCCGCTCTACTGAGGGCAGGAAGAAGGCCTTCTCCACGTGTAGCTCCCACCTCACTGTGGTTGCCATATTCTACGGCTCAGGTATCTTTAACTACATGCGACTGGGTTCTGTCAAACTTTCAGATAAGGATAAAGCTATTGGGATTTTCAACACTGTTATCAACCCCATGCTGAACCCACTGATCTACAGCCTCAGGAAC
>NW_008426240.1:0-331 GCF_000622305.1 Nannospalax galili | reverse complement strand
ATGGGAAGGTAAGCCCAGGCCACCTCCTCACAGAAGCCTCCTCCCCTCAAGCTAGAGGGGATGTGTCACCATGATCACATCTTTTTGGAACATTACCCCAGTTCAGTTCTTCCGAGTTTCTTCTAAAGGAATCACACACTTTTTGCTTACGTCTCCTGGGAACTATTTTTGACCTTGGCAGGCTTGATGTGGTGGCCTGTGCAGGTGTTCCCTTTTAATTTGGGGTCTGGAGCCAGATGAGTACTGGACCAGTAATTATGTGTACAGAGCCATTTATGGAAACAGCTCATGAAGAAAGTCAGTATGGAGAATTGGCTGAAAATACCTCAGG
>NW_008426239.1:0-331 GCF_000622305.1 Nannospalax galili | reverse complement strand
CCATATTCATTAAACAGTATACTTGCAATGGCTTCCCCGCTGGGACCTATAGCCTTCCCAGACACAGGGGGCTGGCCTGGTCTACAGCACCAATGTGTCTTCCACCTCTAAAAGAGAGCCTTATCCAATTAGAAGTTTGTCAGTTTTACTTATGTTAGTTAAGCCATTATTGCACTAATAGGCATTGCCTGGCATGTCCATTGTGTGCAGCACATGAGGTCTATTGTTGAGTAGAATCATAGGGAAACCTTTTTCCCCAACCATCTGCCTAGTGCCTTCAGGCACTGTGAAAGCCATCCATCCAGTGGCATGGAGTTTTTAGCTTAGTCTT
>NW_008426238.1:0-331 GCF_000622305.1 Nannospalax galili | reverse complement strand
CCTGGCTTCCTTCATAATGACATTTGCTCTTTTGATAAACTACTAATGGAACTTTGGACAGGATGCCTCCTGGAACATTGGAATGTGGCACAAAGGCATGAAGGGAAAGGGGGAAGCCATGATGTTTGCTGCACCGAAACGAAAAAGGTCTTTGGCTATTTTTTTAAACAAACTATGCCTAAATATAACTGAATCCCATACTGTGAAAGGACATTAATAAAGAGTCCAGAAACGATCTTCAGTCCACCCCCTCGGAACAATAAAAGTTGGTTGGAGAGCACAACGTGAAACTTCACACTTTGTAAGTAAACTAACTCAGACAAAGTCAAGC
>NW_008426237.1:0-330 GCF_000622305.1 Nannospalax galili | reverse complement strand
CCTGCCCCCTCTGACATGCAGATGGTCGTGTCACCTGACACTTCTGACGTGCAGATGGTCGTGTCACCTGCCCTTTCTGATGTGCACATGATCGGGTCTCCTGCCCTGTCTGACTTGCACATCGTCCTGTAACCTGCCGCCTCTGACGTGAAGATGGTCGTGTCACCTACCGTCTGTGATGTGCACATGGTCATGTCACCTGCCCTCTCTGACATGGGTATGGTCGTGTTACCTGCCCTCTTATTCGTGCACATGGTCGTGTCACCGGCCCACTTTGATGTGCACATGGTCGTGTCACCTGCTCTCTCTGCCATTAAGATGGTCGTGTCA
>NW_008426236.1:0-331 GCF_000622305.1 Nannospalax galili | reverse complement strand
GTCCCCCCAAGGGATTTATTTCTAGAGTATGTATTAGTAGTGGTATCTGCCTAGAAGAAACTTTGTGGTCAACATATTTTAGATGAAAAAATTCAGTTTGTTACAAATCTTACAAGTAAAAATGATACAATAGAAATTAAATCTCCTTTAGTGACAGGGTTCTGCAAGAGGCACATGTATATACTTCATTTACAGAGAACACACAGGTAAATATGCTTTGGGGAGAAAAATATAAAAATCTTATAAAAGCTACTCAATAAATCCTACATATACATGGTTAACACTTAAAAGGAGACTTCTGTAGTGCTGTATCAAGTACTGCACATGAAAT
>NW_008426235.1:0-331 GCF_000622305.1 Nannospalax galili | reverse complement strand
TTGCCTTGGTCATGGTGTTTTATCACAGCAACAAAAAAGTAACTAATACATAGATTCATAACAGGATGATGGTCTGTATCTCAGGATCTTCCACTAATGAACTGATTATTACTAGGTGGGAAAGCTTTGACAGGCAGCTGAATGGATGCATTTAGCTGCTAAAATGGTCACCCTTTGGGCAGGTGTTCAGAGGATACAGGTGCTTGCCATGTAAGCCTGGCAACCTGAACTCCATTTCCAGAATCTACATAAAGGTGGAAGGAGAGAACCAACTCCACGGAATTGTTCTTAGAACTCCAGAAGTGCACTGTGTCACCCTCCCCATAGTGCA
>NW_008426234.1:0-331 GCF_000622305.1 Nannospalax galili | reverse complement strand
CCTTCTGGCTAAGCTGAACAGAGCAATGGGTTGACATACTAACTTTCAGACAGATACCTTCCCTTAACATGTATAAATATGATACACACCTAGGCCTTGCTTTGTGGAGAAAAATCAGTCTTCCCTCCTCTGATTTTGGGGAACAGCATCGAGTCTATAGATCATCTAGACTTCCTTCTTATTTGGCCCAGGCTTTCCTCAATGCATAGTATGAATCATGGACTTGGCCAAGACCTATGTCATTAAGCATTCTTTGGCAGAAGAGCCTAATTCTCCAGCCCCATACATCTGATAAGTTAAAAAATATTTTGGAGAAACAAAATCTTTTTTT
>NW_008426233.1:0-331 GCF_000622305.1 Nannospalax galili | reverse complement strand
GAAGAAGAGGAGAAGGAGGAGGAGGAGGAGGGAAAGGAGGAGGAGGAGGAAGAGGAAGAGGAGGAGGAGAAAGAGAAGGAAGAGGAGGAGGAGAGTAGTAACACAGACAGACATCCACAGTTTCAGTAAAAATCAGAAGACAGACTTAATGGAACATTTATCATTTAGTTTTTTTTCCTAAATGGTATAAATAATTTACTGATTATGTACTTATATCTGGATGCAAAAGTAATTTAGACTGAGAATTTTAGAAAAGGAAAGATTGTTCTTTTGTGTAAAGATACACAGAAGCAGACAGAGACCACTGGCATCCTCACAACACTGCTGACTA
>NW_008426232.1:0-331 GCF_000622305.1 Nannospalax galili | reverse complement strand
CTAGTTAGAATGCATGTGACACATGACAAGCAATACATTCAAGAAGAGAAAGGCAACTCTCTCTGTCCTGACTGGTGTGGCTAACATGAATGTATCCTTTTAAAACCATGGCTGTTCTATTTGTTCAAATATTTCATAATAAAAATGAATCTGAGAGCTGTTAGGTATCCACTTACATCCCTTAATTTTTGCCCATATTTGGAGCTCACGAGATGTTTTGCAGAATTACATTTTGTTGCTTCATGTTCTTAATGAAAATCTTTCAGGAGGACAGCAGCATTCTCGAGGGGCCACTTCAATTTATTGTCACATCTGTGGAACTCTTGCAGTA
>NW_008426231.1:0-331 GCF_000622305.1 Nannospalax galili | reverse complement strand
AAAAAATGGTAACATATTTGCATGCATATGTGTCTATATAGAAATGTCATTGAAATGACCCAATAGACTCTTCATAAGGACACAAGCTGAAAGAAGAGGGTTTTAAATTTGAAGCTATATGTTTGTGTATCATCTGAGTACTTTGTAAGACTCCTGATGTACTGCTCATATATGTAAAATGTTTTAAGTTATATGCAACTATGCCCAGCTGAAACCACTGGAAAATTGAGGAACCAATAACAGGGGTCCCAGGACTGTCTATGGTTTAGGGTTATGCCAATGTCATAGCTTTTGTTTTTTGGTTTTGGGTTTTTTTTGGGTTTTTTTTTTT
>NW_008426230.1:0-331 GCF_000622305.1 Nannospalax galili | reverse complement strand
ATGACAGTGCTAACATTTAGAGATACCCTAGAGGCACTTTGTTTTATGGGTTTGAGTGTTTTCTCAGCATAGATGTAAGTTCACAAAGCCAGAAAATGTCGGATCCCCTGGAGCTGGAGGTACAGACCACTGTCAATCAGCTGTGGGTGCTGGGACTGAACCCTGGTCCTCTGACAAAGTAGGCAGAACTAATGACTCAGACTTCTCTCCAGCCCCTCTAGAATCGCTTTAAAATGCTACAAGATGGGAAAATGCTCGTGCTATTTTTATTTCTATTTGTTGTGAGAGAATTATATTACATAAAGACAAATGCTTTAATGTTGGGGGAAAA
>NW_008426229.1:0-331 GCF_000622305.1 Nannospalax galili | reverse complement strand
TCCATGACCCTTTCAATCCTGGGGTCTTCACTGCAACTGAAGCCGCACTTTTACCTATGGCCTTTCCTGGCCTCTCAGAGGGCCAAGCCTCAGCTACTCTCTGAGACCCCTTCATGCTTTCAACACCAGAACCATGCAGGAGACATTTACACATTACCAAGTCCTGCTTCCAGCTTGGGATGGAGGTTCAGATCCCCTCTGTACCATAGCTTCTGTGTGCTGACCCTGAGGAAATGCCTCCCAGAAGATTTCATCACAGTGATACAGGTCTCTTGTTATCACAGCTGATTTTTCAGCCCCAGCTAACTAGCATCAATTGTCCCAGTAAAAC
>NW_008426228.1:0-331 GCF_000622305.1 Nannospalax galili | reverse complement strand
AGAGAAGGCCATCCTGGCCCACGCATTTGCTGCCATACAAACCGGAGCATCACCCCAGATTTGGTTAAATATGCTGCGTGATTAGTGTTGAGAAGGCTGCCTTTGCACACCAGGGGATGTATTCCCATTGCACACGGTTTAAGGAGCCTCATCTCTGACATGGTCCTAGAGCGGGTCAGGCAAAGCACTGCCAGGGATCGCAGCGTCCTTTGAGGTATGCAGATCGCATAAGGGGTTTGCCCTAACCCTTTCCCCGCAAGCGGCAAATCATTCTAGGGGAGAAACTGCCTATGCCTCGCGCTCGTAGGACGATATAAATAGAAAGGGGGAG
>NW_008426227.1:0-331 GCF_000622305.1 Nannospalax galili | reverse complement strand
ATGTATATATACATATGTATATAAAATCTTCATTTCATTTCAAGTAAGGCCTTTCTTCAGGATGAGAAGCATAGACTTTACTAAAATATGTTAATCCTGGGGTTCAAGGCCATAGCAGGAATAACTACTGCCCACTGTGAAAAGGGCTGTGGGACTGTGACTCAAATCTGTCTCAACTGCCTGAGAGTCAGGCTGGTCTCTGTCTCTTTGGACCATCCAGAGACATGGATGGAATAAGACATCAAACCCGAGACTCTGATGAACATAGCCTGTAAGTTGGCATATCCCAAGAGGTGGACCAGAGCCAGCAGTGACCTTGGATTCTGATGAG
>NW_008426226.1:0-331 GCF_000622305.1 Nannospalax galili | reverse complement strand
GAGGTCTCACGGGAAAACGACAGGAAGGCCAGCAGCACGCAGGGACTTTGCAGACCCTGTCACTGATTAGTCTCTCAGGTGAGTGAAGCCGAGGTCCTGCATCCCTCCCCCTTCCTTTTGGACCCCTCCCCATAATGCCACAGGATGACACGACTCAGCATGGCGCCAGGTGAGCTGCCCACCCCCATCCTGTGCCCGCATCCCTGCTGGTCCCATGATGCTCCTGGCTCAGTGGCCACTTCTCTATCCAGAGGCAGGTGTGGGTCTCCACCCTGACTTCTCTCCACCTTTACCCCAGGAACCACTCCCTGGTCTCTCTCCATCCTCACCA
>NW_008426225.1:0-331 GCF_000622305.1 Nannospalax galili | reverse complement strand
TTAGAGCAAGGTGCCTCTGTTGGCACAGTCCTCTGCTCCTGGCCTCTCTGGGGCATGGTGGCCCACACAGGCCTGACACAGACAATGCTCAGCCTGCTCAGCATCCTCTTTTCTCTGCCTCTAAGCAGCAGGTAGGCCAGATGCACTGCCGAGCTGGGCATTTCTATGAGGTGCCAGCGTCTTTGGCTTATAAGCACTAGGTCTTCTTCCCTGCTCCTCAGCTGACCCAGAGTAAGAATGGGACTTCCGGGATGCTCCTGTCCAGCAGCAAGCCCGGTTTGCTGCCCCATGCTCCAGCCCAGATAGCTATAGCCAGAAATTCGGCTCCATC
>NW_008426224.1:0-331 GCF_000622305.1 Nannospalax galili | reverse complement strand
TCACAATGCTCCAATATGACAACACAGTGCTCAGTGTGCCATCACAGTGCCACAATGTGTAATCACAATGTTCAATATGCCATCACTCTCCTCCAATGTGTCATCACAATGCTTAAATGTGCCATCCAAATGCTGTGTGCCATAACAGTGCACCAGTGTGTCATCACAATGCCCCTATGTGCCATCATAATGCCACAATGTACCACAATGTTCAATATGCCATGACAATGCTCCAGTATGTAATCACAATATTTCAATATGCCCTCAAATCCCCATTGCACCATCACAATGCCCCAATGTTCCATCACAATGCTCCAATATGATTTCACAA
>NW_008426223.1:0-331 GCF_000622305.1 Nannospalax galili | reverse complement strand
ATATCTCACAGTGACTTAGAGTGGTATCAATTTCCCCATTTTATGAATGGGCGAACAAATTTTTTGTTTTTTTGGCTTTTTAAAAATTAGGGCTGAGGGTGTAGCTCAGTAGTTAAATGCTTGCCTAGCATGCACATGGTCCTGGGGTCAGTCTCTGAAACTGAAAAAAAATCAGTTTTAAGGTGCTGGTGAGAGTTCAGTGGGTAAGCCAGCTTGTTCCGCAATCATGAGAACCTGAATTCAGAACCCGATATCCATGTAAAAAGCCAGGCATGGCCATGTAATCCCAGCACTGTGGCCGGTAGAGACAGGAGGGTCACTGGCAGCCAGC
>NW_008426222.1:0-331 GCF_000622305.1 Nannospalax galili | reverse complement strand
AGGAAAAAGAGAAAGAAATGAAGAGTTATACGCAATTAGACTTGAGTTTGAATTCTGTGTTACTCACCAGCCCCACGAGTTGAGTAAACTGGTTTATTTGTTGGTTGATTGGAAGGGGGTTATGAAGGTTTTTTAACATTATATTAGGTGCCCCAAATGATGGGTTTCGCAATGACATTTTCATATATGTCCAAACTGCACTTTGCCCCTATTCACATAACTTTTGTTTTCTCTTGTGCTCACCCTTCTCTTTCGTCTTCTTAAAACACGCCTCTTTTACCTTCATCTCTATTATGTATACACACGCGCATATGTACATATATATATATAT
>NW_008426221.1:0-331 GCF_000622305.1 Nannospalax galili | reverse complement strand
AGAATTGCCCTGAATCCCAGTGTTTTCACCTCAAAACGAGAAAATCAATTCCACAGGAGACACTTTTCTGCCTCTTTTCACCCATAAAATTTGGGACTGTTTTATGGTACTCTGTTTGGACTCTTTCCAGTTTTAGCACTCTACAGTGAAAAAGTGTTGATGTAATTATGCATTTTCCCTTCCCAGACTTTGGCATTTGGTGGGGGAGTAACTTCTGGCAGAGAGCTCTGAAAAGCATGTTTAAGGTAGACCATGCATTTAATTTCAAACAAAATTTCGTGCAAAATTTTAATGTGTGACCATCTGGATTAGCGCCTGCAGGAGCCGGGTT
>NW_008426220.1:0-331 GCF_000622305.1 Nannospalax galili | reverse complement strand
TCATACCCAGCACCGTGCAGTCTTCTTTCTTCAACACTTGGATCTCTGTTCACAGTACGCACGGGAGGTCCTAGTCTCACTCATCTCTTTGTCGTCTTTGAGACATTTGGCCCCAAAGAAAATGACTCTTGACAGCTCCGTCTGGGGTTTCAGGCCATTTTCATTATGGCCATTACTCCGGGATTTATATATTTTAGAGGAGACTTGTTATTTACGCTTTTTGTCTTGGTTTTATTTCTGTGTTGAGATTTGTTCAACTGGAGTTAGTTTGTTGGTTGAGCTTTTCTTTCTTTTTGTTCAAGGCATCTTTGCTCTTTCAGTCGAGGTGTCG
>NW_008426219.1:0-331 GCF_000622305.1 Nannospalax galili | reverse complement strand
CAGATCTCTGTGAGTTCAAGGCCAGCCTGGACTACATGGTGAGTTCCAGGCAAGCTAGGGCTATAGAGAGACTCTGTCTCAAAAAGACAAAAAAAAAAAGGCTCAGCATCCTTAGAAATTAGAGAATCACAGATCAAACCCACTTTAAGAGCTCATCTTACCCCAGTTAGACTGGTTAAGATCAACAGAACAAAAGTGACCAAAAGCCAGTGAGGACGGATAGACAGGAGAATGCTTTTTCACTCCTGGTAGGAATGAAAACTCATGCAACTTTTGTGGAAAAAAAGTGTTGAGAATTCTTTAAAAACTAAAAATGGATCTATCATATGAT
>NW_008426218.1:0-331 GCF_000622305.1 Nannospalax galili | reverse complement strand
GAACAGCCAGGCACTCTTTCCTGCCACTTTCTTTTCCCTTCTAGTCAGACATCTACCAGGACCGCATAGCCTTTTCCATGATGAAGGGGTCTGTCCACTTCATCCCAGCTTTTCACTGTCCTGGAATCCTGATGTCTATTCCAAGTCTTGTCACCAAGTTCAAGGGCTTGAACAGAGGGTTGTCAGGAGCCAGGGGTTAAACAAGGTTCATGGAGCCATTAGCAAATGTGTCATAATTTATTTTCTCCTGGTGAGGGCATATACCCTCGGACCAAAGGACATTTTATAGGAAAGCACACAAAGGTGGCTTCTTGTCAGAACTGGTTTTAGA
>NW_008426217.1:0-331 GCF_000622305.1 Nannospalax galili | reverse complement strand
CTTATTTTCTCTAGATAGAAATACCCAAAGATTTGGGTTAATTCTTCTTATACAAATTATACATCACTCTAATAACAACATATTTATGATATTTTATAGTTTGAGCACTAATGTTCTTTGATTAAAGTTGTCCTATATAGTACAATTAGCCTGGATGAAAACAATTAAGCAATATCTATATTTTACTAAGGAAATGGACAATACTACCATGAGTCCTCTAGAGTTCTATTTCCATTTCTAATCACTAAAATAAGTAAATAAAAAAGTAGTTGGTTAAGCCTCTTTTTTTTTGGTCTTTTTGAGACAGGGTCTCCCCATAGCCCCAGCTGTC
>NW_008426216.1:0-331 GCF_000622305.1 Nannospalax galili | reverse complement strand
TTTTCAGTAACATTATTTAAAACTGCCAAACAATTGGAGAAGAACCAAAAAAATATTGAGTATTGTGCTGAAATTAAAATCATATTTGAATGACATGAGGGTCTAAATATTCATAACATAACGGTGCTGGGAAAACTTAGACAAGCGCTATCTAAATATCATTCATGGTAAATATGGGAATGAAACAAAGGGCAGGCTAAGAGAGGTCACCTCTGGAGTTTTTGTTAAATAGCCTATATCTAACACATATACATTATATTTGTATTTTTTTATTTATTTGTACTTTTTTTATTTATTATTTTTATTTTATGTGTATGCATGTATTGCCTGC
>NW_008426215.1:0-331 GCF_000622305.1 Nannospalax galili | reverse complement strand
TGGCAGCCAACGGCAGGGGGTGCACTGCATGGGGCCACTGTTAGATACACAAAAAAAGCCAGAGGACACGATGGCTCAACTGGTAAGACTGCGCGCATCAGTGTGAAGTTCCTGGAACACCCTCAACTTGCTGTAGCTGAAGGGGAGGATCACCCTGTTCTTGGGAGGCACATGTGAGACATGCGGGGGGAGGGTCAGTGAGGTGATGATGACACATGCTGACATCAGGAGGAAGGCCACTGTGCCGCTCCTCTGCATCTACACTCAACATGTTCAGACTGTGAGGGTCAAGAGCAACAGACAACTGGTGTGCCATGACCGCCTCAAAACC
>NW_008426214.1:0-331 GCF_000622305.1 Nannospalax galili | reverse complement strand
AAAAGAGGTTGCTCTCCACTGGTCTGCATGAGCTCTAAGTTTTCCTCTGTGTTCAGTGCTAGGGAAAAGGACTGAAGATGAGAGACAGGAAATTATGAAAATGAGGAAACTGCATCTCTTAGGAGTACTAGCCTCCCCAAAGTGATCTCTAAGCCCTGTTCTGCAGCAGTGACAAGCTACTTAATATTCCAGTCCTTGACTCAAAGGATTACTTGTAAAGAAACTTCCACCTTTAAAATGTGGATTTGCTGCCTGTTAAAACAGCTCGTGACTTGAGTACAAAAGTGCATCACTGAAAACGAAGCTGTGTGGGGATTGGAGTCCTATTTCT
>NW_008426213.1:0-331 GCF_000622305.1 Nannospalax galili | reverse complement strand
TCCTCATCATCATCATGTAAAATAGGTAATATTTTTCCTCCTCAGTTTAGGGCAGCGGAAAACAAAGCTTGGTGACTGCAAGCCAATTACCCAAAGCTTCCAGTGAGCAACACACACAGGTGGAATTCAAGTCTAGGCAGACAAAGTTAGCATCTACTGTCTTTGGTTATGAAAACTAATCTTGGGGCCAGTGAGATGGTTCAGTGGGTTAAAGTGCCTGCCACCAAGCCTGATGACTTAAGTTTGAAACCCATGACCCACCTATTGTAAGGAGAGAGCTAACTCCCTCCCATAGAATGTCTTCTGATCTCTACACTAGAACTATAGCAGT
>NW_008426212.1:0-331 GCF_000622305.1 Nannospalax galili | reverse complement strand
GGCTGGTAATGGCCCTATCTATTCATGTGGGGCCCTTTGGAACTAAGAATGAAAAATCAATACTTACCTTAGCATGGCCATGTTGTACTTATGTGCATATCGCCATACCACAAGGACTTAATGGGTCCTGTACTCTCTGTATCTCATCCTTAAACAAATCCTCACACCAGCAATTCACATCCTCTTTCTTCAGGAAGTGGGGTCACTGTACAGCTGTGCTCAGAAATGCTTCTGGGTGTACCCTATCCCACTGTGCCTGCAGTGCTTGCATGTGGCATGGTGGTAGTTAGGATGTTTGTAAGGTATTCTATGCATTATAATATATATATAT
>NW_008426211.1:0-330 GCF_000622305.1 Nannospalax galili | reverse complement strand
TGTGTACATGTACAGTATATGTTTGTTATGTGTCCATGAATGTGTGAGAGGGTGTATGCATGTATGTAAACATGCATGTGAAGGCCAGAGGTCCAGGTCAGCTGTCTTCCTTTTGTTATTATTTTTAATTTATTGTATGTATATGAGGGTATTGTCTACAAGCATATAAGTGCACCTGTGTTGTCTAATACCCATGGATGTCCGAACAGGGAGTTGGATCCCCTGGAACTGTAAGTTACAGGTGGTTGTTAGCTGCCATGTGGGTGCTGGGAACTGAACGGGGCCCTCTGCAAGAGCAGCCAGTGCTCTTAACTGCTGAGCCATCTCTCC
>NW_008426210.1:0-331 GCF_000622305.1 Nannospalax galili | reverse complement strand
CTATGACTCCCTCCCTCCCTTCTTCCTTCCCTAAGCAGTGGAGGTTGGTCTTGTACGTCTGTCTTGGCCTCCCTAGTGTTAGGATTCTACTAACAGAAACAACTCTTGGCTGTTGTTGTTCTTTCTTTCTATTCTGTGTATGTAGAAAAGCATGCATATATATGAAATTCCCAGCCCACATACCTACACTTTTACGTTTTTCTTTAGATGGCCAAGACAAGTGGTAGGATGTTGATGAACGTGCTAAAGGCTGGCATCCAGCTCCCCTTTCTCATTTTAGAGCAAAGTCTTATATACTGTCCCACTGACTTGGGATAGCTATTCTTTACCT
>NW_008426209.1:0-331 GCF_000622305.1 Nannospalax galili | reverse complement strand
CACCCACTGCACTGGCCCAGACGCATCCACATTGCACCATTGAAGGAGGTAGGACCCTGGGCTCTGCTCTCACCTGCCTGATGGAGCTTGTCCCTTGCCTACTCCTTGGTTTCCTCTCCATCCATCTCTTCCAGTTTCATAGGAGAAATGGGGACCAAATAGGGGTTTATACAGTCCATGCTAAGTGCCCTAAGCTCAGGGAAGAAAATGAGGGAGGGAGGATGGCTACGAGGTGAACATAGCCACACAGACAGACAGATGTGTTGAGCTCTCTCTGCTTCTAGGACTTGAAAGGGAGAGGTGCAGGTAGCTGCTTCAAAGACTGGTGCCC
>NW_008426208.1:0-331 GCF_000622305.1 Nannospalax galili | reverse complement strand
CTCCGGAACGTGTGGTGGGAGGCAGCGGCGGGCCTCCGGAAGCTGCGGCGGTGGACCTCCGGAAGCTGCTGCGGCCCTCTGGAACGTGTTGCGGCGCGGCTCTCCAGAACGTGCGGTGCCTGTGGCGGCGGGGTCGGCCCTTCGGAACATGCAGCGGCGACCGCAGCACTCTGGAACATGCGACAGCGGCCCTCCTGAATGTGCTCCTGCGGCGCCCCGATGGAACGTGCCGCGTGGCGTCGGCGTCGGCCCTGCGGAACGTGTGGTGGCGCCCACGGCAGTCCTCCGGAACCTGCGGCGGTGGCCCTCCGGACCTTGAGGCAGCGGCAGC
>NW_008426207.1:0-331 GCF_000622305.1 Nannospalax galili | reverse complement strand
GTGGGGGTGGGGTGTAGAGGCAGGCAAATCTCTGTGAAATCAAGGGCAGCCTTAAGAAGGAAGAATAAGCAGAGGGGGAGGGGAGGGAAGAGGGAAGAGGAGAGAGGTGTGAGGGTGGATTAGAGAGAAAGGAGGAGAGGGGAAAGAGGAGCGGAAGAGGGGGAGGAGGGTTAGGGATGGTGGGAGGAGGTGGAAGGAGGAGAAGGAAAGGCGGCATTATCAGATTGGGGAGAAATAAAATACCCCCCAAAAAATAAAGATGAAAAGAGGTGTGGTATTTATGCTAAATGACATAGGACAGACAGAAGAGGACAGATCCATGACTCACGTG
>NW_008426206.1:0-331 GCF_000622305.1 Nannospalax galili | reverse complement strand
GGGGAGCTTTTTCAAAGGCCCCAGGCTGTGTGATACAGATTCAGTTCTACAGCTGCTGGAGCTGTATGGAAGCCTCTGTGGCAGGATTGGGGTCTACAGGTCTATATTTCCTGAGCAGGCATGGAGACCCCACAAGGTATCCTTTAGGATTCATGTCTAACATCAGTCCTACCTCGGGAGATTGAAGACACTTGGTTCTAAGTAGTGGGACAAGTAGTTGATGGACCAATAAAACAAGAACACTATGCTTGCCATCATTAAATGTGCCTGAGGTGGCAAACATATAGTAAGTAATCTGTAAACAAGACAGAAATAGGACACATTCAACACT
>NW_008426205.1:0-331 GCF_000622305.1 Nannospalax galili | reverse complement strand
AATAACTGTCAACAGTGAAACAGTTATAAGAGGCATAATATTACCCATCATTTCTCAAAAGAAATTGGGCCAAAACCTGATAAAATAAAGTGGATTTAATCCCCAACTGAGGATAAATCTATTTGCCCTTGTCAATTTTCTTCTTAATTTCTTTTAAGGTATGATAGGTTTGTGAATCTAAGCACCCGCTTCTGTCAACCTTGGCAAGCCAACCAGGAGGCAAAGCCTTGATTAACCAATGTCCATGGTTGGGATACTGAGAAGTCACAGCTGCTGGGAGATTTTCCCAGGTTCTCTGACTCTTGGGTATAAGTCAACTGCTTTAAAAAAA
>NW_008426204.1:0-331 GCF_000622305.1 Nannospalax galili | reverse complement strand
GCCACCTGTAGAGGACATTTCCTCTCATTTTCACCTCAACAGTGGAGCTCTCCCAGCCCAGCTGTCCTGCCTCGCCTCCATCCCTCCTGGTACCTTGTTGACTTCCAAAAAGCCACATACTTGGCAGCCTTCATTCTTCTGTTCCTGCATCTTCTGGCTGAAGCCCTCTCATCAGCACTGCTCAATTGTGTCTGGGTTCTTGAAGGCCCAGCCTCCACGGCAATAGGCTTCCCGCACATCTTCACAACTGTTACAGCACCTGAGCACAGTGGCAGCGGTGAGTGCATGACCAGCACTGCTGCCTGGGGAAGCAAAGCCCAAGGGGTTGCAC
>NW_008426203.1:0-331 GCF_000622305.1 Nannospalax galili | reverse complement strand
CAATACACACATACACATAAAATGAAAATAATAAATAAAATATTTTTAAAACATAAAAATAAAAAAATAAAAAAGACTATGAAACTCAAACATCATGTAAAAGTTAATTCTGAAATTTTACAACTGCTTCTTGAACAAATTTGTGAGAAAAGCCTTATGATAAAATTCCTATTTATAACTGGATAAACCTTTATTATTATGCTTGAGTTGAATGAAATTGAGAAAGTTGACAATTTTAAAGCATCTGCATCTGAAAAAGCATGCAAAAAAAAATCCTGCTGGGCATGGTGGGACACGCCTTTAATCCCAGCACTCAGGAGGCAGAGGCAGG
>NW_008426202.1:0-331 GCF_000622305.1 Nannospalax galili | reverse complement strand
CCGCCTGAATACTGAAAGTATGTAGCAGACATTGTGAAAGAGATGAAGCATTAATTATAATTATATAATAATTATTAATAATAATTAATGATTTTTTACCAAATTTGCTGACAATATTCAAATTTTCCTGCAGTGGCATTTTAAATAAATCGACCCCTTTTGATCTGGAACCTAGGATCATACATTACTATTGTTCCATCTCCTTAAGCTCCTTTCGTACAGAAGAGCTCTCCCCTGACATGCACAGACAGTGTTGGAGAATGGTGGGTACCTCCTTCCTTGTTGCTGTACTTTTTGATTGGTCGCTTTGTCTGTCTGTTCTTTTTTTTTA
>NW_008426201.1:0-331 GCF_000622305.1 Nannospalax galili | reverse complement strand
CTGAGATTTGATATTCCCCAAGTTCTGTAGATGGTAGATGAATGAGGCTGGGATGCCTTTCATGCCTCTGAAATCTAGAACAAGTCTCTTCGTATACTACCAGAGGCTCCTGACGTTGACTAGAATTTTTACTGGGAACTCAAAAAATAAGAGAATTTTAGAGATAGAAGGTATCTTAGAAATTATCCAGCCCATGCCCATTCTAAAGATGAGGAAACTGAGTCTCAGATGCAAACTCGGAATCTCTGGCTAAGCAACCCATAATCTAGTGTTCTTTGTATGCCCTGTACTCCACCAGTACCTTTCCAGTTCTCATCTACAGACCATTCAA
>NW_008426200.1:0-331 GCF_000622305.1 Nannospalax galili | reverse complement strand
TAAAGCCCTTTGTTCTAGTTTTTGGATAAAAGGTAGCAGTTCTTCTAGCAATGGGTGGCATCTTGCTATCCAGAGGAGAACCTAGCAGTAGAAGGTGGTGCTTCACTCTGACCCTAGTTGCTCCTTCCCTCATTTACTTCATGCTATGCTCACCTGGGAACCGAAGCAACATTTAGTTACTAGGTGTAGTAAACCTCTCAAGTCCCTGAGAAGAAATGGCTCCAGGGACGATAGGACCCTGGGCTGAGAATCGAGGTGACAGGGAGGCTGGAGCTCTATCTGTCTGGATGTTTCTCTTTGTTCTGATATGCTCCTACTACACTTCTCCTGA
>NW_008426199.1:0-331 GCF_000622305.1 Nannospalax galili | reverse complement strand
TCAGCACTGGAACAGTCTTTTCTTCTGCTGAGTTTAACTTATTAATTCCCAATATCTCTTCCTGTTTCACTATCCAGCATTTATAGTCAAACTCAGAACATCATAAAAATTTTTGGTGCAATGCATCCCTCCTCTTCTTAGTCTCATCTTGTCTTATCTCATTCTGGCTTTCCTCATATTCTCTACTCCTCTATTCACACACACACACACATGCATAGTGTTTTTTGTTCTGTTTTCTCTATCACCCTGAGATGGCTTGGGTAACAAGAATAGATTTATGGGAATAGATTGTTCAGGAACAGTGTGCTGGATAGCTTTAGTGTCAACTTGA
>NW_008426198.1:0-331 GCF_000622305.1 Nannospalax galili | reverse complement strand
ATTGATGGTTGTGTATGGGGCACGCGGGGATCTCGTGGCACTGGTCCCCTGCGCGCACCCTGGAGAGGCGGCGGGTCTGGCCGCACACCGCGTCGCTGTCTGCCGCTAAGGTGTTGAAGGTCTCGCACTAGCGTGGCGCAAGTCCCCTGTGCACACCTGGAGACGCGGCGGGTGCCGCAGCGTCTGTTCCGCGTTGCTGGCTCTCTGACGGGTCTCTGCTTCTCCGCTGCTTCCCCGTGTCTCTGAGGCTTCTGCTGGCGGGGCTTGCCCAGCCGAGTTTCGCCCTAATTTCACCCATGTACTCTCTCTCTAAGTTCGGGACCTGTCAGCT
>NW_008426197.1:0-330 GCF_000622305.1 Nannospalax galili | reverse complement strand
CAGCACAACTGGACTTTGGTTTTTGTTTAAAAAATAATAATAAAAATAAAAAATAAAAATAAAAATGAAGACATGACTTTGGGAGGGTGTGTGGTAGCTGTTAGGTGTTGGAGTGGGGTGTGAATATGATCTAAATAGATTGTATAAAATTGTCAGAGAAATAGGGGCTGGAGAGATGGCTCAGTGGTTAAGAGTACTGGCTACTCTCAACCTACTTTGGTCCTCAGCACCTGTATGACGGCTAAAAAAATGTCTGTTTCTCCAGTTCAAGGGAAACCTGACACTATCTTCTTACCCCCACAAACAATGCTTTCTCCTGGTGCATTTACA
>NW_008426196.1:0-331 GCF_000622305.1 Nannospalax galili | reverse complement strand
GTAGCCTCCATCTGTTGCAAAAAGAAACTTCTTTGATGAGTGCTATATGGTGTGTTTGTCACATTAAGGGAGGTCTCTTCTGTCTGGCACAACGTTCCCTACCAAGTAGCTTCTAGTGTTTAAGCATTAATGCATATGTACACACTATAATTCTTAAAGTTGTGGTTTGATGCACAAAACAGCAATACTTATTTAGTAAGATATAAATGAAGCAAATTTATTTGGGCAAGTATATAAGAAAGTACAGCTTATAGTAGAAATTTAAAAGTATTTGGGGAGGGTTGGAGAAATGGTTCAGTGATTAAGGGGAGGTAATGCTCTTCCAGAGAAC
>NW_008426195.1:0-331 GCF_000622305.1 Nannospalax galili | reverse complement strand
GGAAAGAAACAAGGAAGTAAGGGAGAAAAGAAGTGTTGCTACAGACTCGGTAGCTGCTGAAGGGAAAACTGGACTTGGAAGCGACTTTTGTATGAGACTGAGATTTTTTCTTTAGCTCTGTGTCCATATTTTCCGCTTGTCTTTCGTCATTGCTTGTAATAAAACCTCAAGGAATGCTTAAAATGCCTCATGCACTTTTGGAGACAGGATAGGTGGGCAAGAGCAATGAGATTGTTTATTTCGTATTGCTGCAGGGAGAGGCTCTGGTTAGAAAGAGGAAGGGACAGCAATTTTAAGAAAGGAACAAAAAATTCTTTTCCTGGAGCTGATA
>NW_008426194.1:0-331 GCF_000622305.1 Nannospalax galili | reverse complement strand
GGGCTTCTTGGTAATGTACTTCATGCTGCAGTGAAGAGGGTTTAAGTGAATCCATGATGGTGCCAGGACTAGAATTTATGACTACGCCTAATCTATTGTTTTTTTTTAAAAAATAAGCAGTGCTGCCTCCACTTAATAATAAAATAAGATTTAAAAGGTAAAACTGCACGATTTCATATCAGCATATGCAAGGGTGAAATGGAAAGACTGCTGTAAAATCACCTCACCATAACGACTGTCGAATATTTATGCTCTGCAAACTGTGTGCTTGTCTGCCCTTGGCTGAAAGAGAGCAGCATACTGGCTGTAGTGCAGTTAAAATTAATAATAA
>NW_008426193.1:0-330 GCF_000622305.1 Nannospalax galili | reverse complement strand
CACCTAGGGCTACAGAGAGACCATGTCTCAAAAACCCAACCCAACCTAACTCCAAACCTCAACCCCAAACCCAACCCCAAACCAAACCAAACCAAACCAACAAAACAAAACAAAACAAAAAACAAGAAACAAAACCCACCAAACAAAAACACAAAACACAAAAAACAAAACAAAACAAAATTACAGAGCATAATCATATAAATGCAGTGATTCCCAAGTCTGTGTTGCAGCTAATACATTTAGTGTCAATAAAAAACATAAACTTTGCTGGGTGTAGTAGTGCACGCCTTTGATCCCAGCACTCGGGAGGCAGAGGCAGGCAGATCTCTG
>NW_008426192.1:0-331 GCF_000622305.1 Nannospalax galili | reverse complement strand
GTTATGTCCCCTACTCATTCTCCAGGTCATCCTTAAGCTCCCTTATGAACAGTACCAACCTCTACCAGGCCTGGTCCTAGCTCATTCCCAATCAACCTTTATCCACCATAGCTTTTGAAATGAACTGTTACTAATGGCCAGTCATATGTCAGCCTAATGAATGGGATGCAGACTTCCATTAAAATAATGAAATTAGCAAGTTTCAAATTTGGTTACATCGCATGGCACACAGCCTCAAGTCATTACCACCCCACGCTCTTTCCCTCGAATTAAAGTCGGTTTATTTATTTAAGGTCTTTGGCTGGGCCATCTCTATTAAGCTCATATCATC
>NW_008426191.1:0-331 GCF_000622305.1 Nannospalax galili | reverse complement strand
TACTTGGCATTTGGAAAGAGTATTGCAGAGAGCCTTGAAAATCCCCAGATGTGTAGATACCACGAAGTATGACACTATTCGCTGCCTAAGAACCATCACTCATGTAGACTTTAACCCTGTGCATTAATCAGGTACTTGGCTTTCTCTGGGGGCCTGGTTGTTGGTTCAGTAGGGAGAGAGATGTGGTTGAGATGCAGGTCTGAGCAGCACACTGGGTTTGTTGATAGCCCAGTGGCTTACTCCACATGCTTACCTCCTCACGTGACTCAGATACAGGCTCAGCAGAATGACACATCACTGCAACCTTTGAGTTTGCCTGGAATTATCAGTC
>NW_008426190.1:0-331 GCF_000622305.1 Nannospalax galili | reverse complement strand
CCCAGCATAGACATGGGGAGTTCATAAAGAAATTCCAGCCCTACCTGAGGAAATGCTGGTGACCAGTGACTCTTGAGAAGGGAGATTCAGTCTCATTTAAGGGTGAGACTTTTTTTTAATGGTCTATTTTTTGTTTTTGTTTTTTTTAACTTTAATATATTGTTTAAAAATAATGTGTTTTCTAAGCAGCTGTAGCCCTTCATGGAGTAGGGAAAAAACCGTTTTCTATGTCTACCTAACCCTGATTTTTCTGAAACTTTGTCTGTTTTTATTTTTTTTTATTTTTTTTTATTGTTTTTTAATCATTATTTTTTTAATTTTTTTTCATACA
>NW_008426189.1:0-331 GCF_000622305.1 Nannospalax galili | reverse complement strand
GGGAACAGCCTGCTAGGCAGTGGGGAGACCAGCCTGGGAGGCTGAGAACAGAGATCCTCAGAGCAAGCAGGCTAGACTGAATCAGCATGCTCTGGGTTCAAGTGAAAGACCCTGCCTCAATATCTAATGAGGGGAGTAACTGAGGAAGGCACCCAATGCCAACCTCTGGCCTCCACACACAGACATGGGCCCTTACACATTCCAATAGGCACATACACATATACACATTAAAAAAAGGGGGAAGGAGGGCTGGCAAGGGGGACTTGTGGGAAAGGGAATATGGCCAAACCTGACAACATCAGTTCCATCCCCAGGACCTACATGGTAGTTT
>NW_008426188.1:0-331 GCF_000622305.1 Nannospalax galili | reverse complement strand
CAACAACAACAAAAATCAAATCTTCAGCAGAACATGGTGGCCCACACCGATGATCAGCACTTGGGAGTCAGAAGCAGGAGTATCAGGAGTTCAAAGTCATCTTCAGCTACACAGAGAATTCAAGGCCAGTCTGGGCTACCTACATGATCTCCTGGCCAAAATTTAACCCAAGACCTAAATTTAATTTCTTGACATTTTAGTTAAATGTTAGTCATTTTGGAATAAAGTAACACTAAAAGCTGTTTACAAATTGAGCTTCAGTGACTCTGAAAGCTGATAGTTCTACATGTTTACTGTGTTTAAGTCTATATACATGCAAATTTAAGAGTAA
>NW_008426187.1:0-331 GCF_000622305.1 Nannospalax galili | reverse complement strand
TTTTTTTTTGAAACTTCATTTCAACCCTATAGGTATCACCAATATACCTAAGCTGAGGGAATATTGTACTCAGTACAGTAGGAGTGTAAGAAATCTACAATTGTGCAGACAGGTGGAGACACAAGTAAGTGAGCAACTAATGAATACAGTGATGCACAATGGGAGTCAGGCTTGGTGCCTCAAACTTGTAATCTCAGCTCTCAGGAGGCTGAGACAGGAGGATTGCCATGACTTTTAAGGCAACCTTGATCTATAGATCAAGGACCAAGGCAGCCAAGGCCAGAGAGATCCTGTCTTACAAAAGCAAAAGAAACACGTCAGCAAGACCTGG
>NW_008426186.1:0-331 GCF_000622305.1 Nannospalax galili | reverse complement strand
TCACACTCTGCAGTGGTCTCAGACACTGTACGTGGGGATCCCACTTTAAGTTGCGATCAGAACTGGCTGCAGCTTTGATTGTGGGCCCATCATGTGACCTCCTCCTTTGACCAGAGCCCTGTGAAGGACATCCCTGGTTGCCCATTGGCTCTGGCAGCTGTCACGTTGTGAATGCAGCATTTCTGCTGCTCAGCTGGTCCCTGCTGCAGAAAGGAGCCCAGGCCTTTATAATGCAATCATCATCAGATGCCACCTCACCAGTAGCCCCACTGCTCCCCTCTTCTTCCCTCTCTGCTCCTTAGGCTACCTTGATGAGCTGGTTGGTGCAGGA
>NW_008426185.1:0-331 GCF_000622305.1 Nannospalax galili | reverse complement strand
GTGATAGTGAGAGGCCCACGGTGGGAGTGCCATTGCCAGGCCCGCGCTGGGCATGTTAGTTCCAGGCTATCTCGGGGGGTCCCAGTGCCAGGCCCCCAGGCGGCGTGTTAATGACATGCTCGCGGGGGGTGGGGTAGGTCCGCGGGCGGCATGCCAGTGCCAGGCCCGATGGGGGCGTGTTAGTGCCAGGCTCGTGGGGGTGTCCCAGGCTGCGGGGGGTGTACCAGAGGCAGGCGTGCAGGGGCCATGTTAGTGAGGCTGAGAAAACTTCCAAAGGAAAAATGCCTCCTGGAGATGGCTGTGTTAAAAGAGCATGCCGTGTCTTTGGCTG
>NW_008426184.1:0-331 GCF_000622305.1 Nannospalax galili | reverse complement strand
GAGGAGCTCTGAACACAAAGTGATGTGAATGATATCCCAGGAGTTGTGCAGTGTCCATCCTGCACAGTCCTACATGTGGGCCCTAGATCAAAATACCTTTTCTCAGAAACTGAACCAGTCCATGACACAAGACCAACTGAATGACCTAGGTCAATCTAGTGAAGTCAGCATTTGACAAGTCCCAGGAACACAGAGCCTGGATCTACTCTTTGGAAACCCATGGTTCAATTTGGACATTTAGCCAAGAATCAAGACTGGAGAAATCTTTACTATGAAAGAGACAGAAATACAGTCAGCCCAGTATATACATCCAGGGGTCCAACCAGTTAAA
>NW_008426183.1:0-331 GCF_000622305.1 Nannospalax galili | reverse complement strand
CAGCATTACACTTGGGGCACTTCCGCTGGCGAGTGTCATAGCACATCTTCATACACTCGAAGCAGAATACGTGAAAACACTTGGTAAGCACTGCATCTTTTTTTCACACATTACAGCAAGGACAGGTCAGTCATGCCTTGTAGTCCTTTATCTCTTCCATCAGAATATCATCACACTTCGGCACATTGTCTGACTTCTTGGTGGTTTCCAGCTTCCTTCAAAGTCTAGAGGTGTCCTCCTGGGCTTGTTTGAATAAATCCTTTTCCTTGGTGACACTGTACTCCACGATCTCATCCTGAAAGTCATGGAGCTTTTTCTGTGCCATCTCCAG
>NW_008426182.1:0-331 GCF_000622305.1 Nannospalax galili | reverse complement strand
AACAGTTCAATATAAACTGAACATTATTTCCAATTTGTAGACCTGTCTTGTGCATTCAGACATGAGGTAGCTTTTAGAAAAAGGAGGAATATACTTAAAACTATAATCAAATAAGTCATTTTATAATTAAACTGATGGTTATACAGATTTCCTGAACTATTCAAACTAATATGCCAAATTTAGTCACAAGTAAAATTTTTACAGAATGAATGCAGCCTGTCTCCCTGACAGCATCATGCTTTCATTTAAGTATGTCCAGGCACAAAGGCAAGACTGTTTGAAAGAAGAAACTTGGATTAAAAATTATTATTATACAATTAAGAGAAATTTT
>NW_008426181.1:0-331 GCF_000622305.1 Nannospalax galili | reverse complement strand
AATAATATTTTTTAAAATCCCAGGTATTTATTTCTTAGTCCTTGAATTTCTACTTGATCTTATGTTACAGAGTCAGGTTTTCACCCAAAAATTTTCAGCATTTTATTTATTTTCTTTGAACATTCCCTGCTATTTTTGAAAATGACAGGATCCTAATACCTTGCATTTTCCATGCTGTCAGTCTTTGGCAGGGTTACCGGGTGCTGTTTCTGAGTACTCCAGGTGATACTGGTGGGCTGACAGACTGAGCCTGAGCAGGGGTAGGACAGCTTAGGACACTCCGTTTCTTTTCCTTTCTTCTTCTTTTCTTCTTTTCAAGTGTGTGTGTGTG
>NW_008426180.1:0-331 GCF_000622305.1 Nannospalax galili | reverse complement strand
GAGGACAAGTATTTTCGTTGTTGTTATTTCTAGACTAACAGAGAAGACAGCCAGAATGGAGAACATTCGAGAATGTGCCTAGATCTGACAGACCCACGTCTCAGTCTGTTTTAATTGCTGATTGTTTGTATCCCAATTAACAGGATGATGAATGACACCAGCAGGCTGAGACCACCAGAAGACTTTGCCTGTCCCTTTTTTCTAAAGCAGCACTAATCAACATTCAGGTATTTCCATGGTTGTTTTCCACCCCAGTGGTGGTTTGAATGAAAATGTCCTCCATAGGTTCCAAATATTTAGACATTTTGTACCCAGTTGGTGGCACTGTTTT
>NW_008426179.1:0-331 GCF_000622305.1 Nannospalax galili | reverse complement strand
CAACACCTTCTTCTGACTTCTGCAGGCACTGAAGGACACTGGTGCAGGCAATACATACATGCAGCAATATGCTCAGATGCATAAAATGAAAATAATAAATAAAATATTATAAAAAGAAGAATCACCAAGTTTTCTTATTTGAATGATTAAAAAATAAGATACATGCTACAAGCTAAAAATATTGCTACCTTAGATATGAATAATGCACATACATAAATTTCAGGAATGAATTGGACCGAGGACAACCTGGGCCATGAAAGGACAGAAATCACTGTTGGAAGGAGAGCAGAGGAGAGTGGCAGGGACCCTCCCCTTTAACCAGCTGTGGCAG
>NW_008426178.1:0-331 GCF_000622305.1 Nannospalax galili | reverse complement strand
CAAAACAGAGAGCCAGAAAGACACACAGTAGGCCAAGTAGCAAATTCCCCCGCTCGTTTGGAAGAAAAACTGAAAGTAGGACAGCAGCAAACTTCCATGCCACAGGAGCAACCCGCCTTGTCCTTTCACAGAAATCAACAAAGTCTGGGGGCCCGCCGTCCCCTCAGCTGGGTTCTGGAATGTCTTCCAGACCTCTGTGGTCATGGTCATCCAGCGCTGTCTGCTCCAACTGCTCCTGACCACACTGTTCACAAATTTGCCTTGAGGCTCAGAACAAAACCTAGGACAGACACAGACAGGCACAACTAGAAACAAACAGACACTTACCGGC
>NW_008426177.1:0-331 GCF_000622305.1 Nannospalax galili | reverse complement strand
TCTAGTGTTTTGGGTCTCTGCCATTTGTAGCTGAACATGGGATTGTTTCTGTGATGAAAACCCCTATTATAAATGATCTGGAGCTTCTTAGAGTACAGATAGTTGAAATCTCAGCACACTGAGTGCAAGGGGGAGCTCATCATATAAATCCTAGGAGAAGAGTCCTGGGGGACAGCAATTTGTTTCCATCTAAAGAGGCTGGTCCTGTGTACTCTTTCATTCTCTCTCTCTCGCTCGCTCGCTCACTTGCTCTCTGTCACTTTTTCCTTACATTTTAAAAAAGAATTTAACTGGGATTAAAAAAATGTATAATGTATCCAACAGTACTTAT
>NW_008426176.1:0-331 GCF_000622305.1 Nannospalax galili | reverse complement strand
GGCCTGCTAGGGATAATGGATTGGGGAGGGGCTTCGGGGAGCTTCCAGGTACTAGGGGAGAGTGTGGAGAACACAGCAGGGGGCATGGAGAAAAAGATGGCCTGGCTTCTCAACCTGTCTCTAGAAGGGGCATTTACAGACCTGGAGACTGTGGGCCCAAGATGTGTGGGCGAAAGTTAACAAGAGCCTGTGGATGGGTGTGGAAAGATCTGGAACTGTGGCTGCTGGGTGCCTGGCATTAGTCTCTTGCAAGAGACCCAAAGAGAACTCTGGCAACACATCCATAGTACTGGCCTGTGGCCATGTCTGTGGGGCATCTTCTTGATTGTTG
>NW_008426175.1:0-331 GCF_000622305.1 Nannospalax galili | reverse complement strand
CTGATGGGAAACAGTGGGCAGAGAAGCAGATCCAGCTGAGGGACCCAGAGAGAACCACCTTGAAAGCAAAATCAAATGTACATTTTGAGGAGGATGAGACTTGGGAATTGACTCTAGCATGGGTGGTATGAAGACTGTGTGCCAGGCTGTCCACAGTAGTTCAGGGTACGGGGGGGACAGAGGTCTAATGGATGGAGGCAGGGAGGGAAGGAAGACTGTTGGGGGAAGCCGGCTCAAGGAAATAGAAGCTGGCCAAGCTGAGCGAGGAGACACACTTAACAAGTAGACAGGAGCAGCTGAGGGGGCCGCACAATTGATCCCACCCAGCTCA
>NW_008426174.1:0-331 GCF_000622305.1 Nannospalax galili | reverse complement strand
GAATTTCTGACGCATTCCATCTGAAATACAAAATTTAAAAATAAGGTTTTGACAGTCAAAAATGAACCAGGAACTTACCATCAGCTGTGGGACACGTGGTACCATGTCAGTCAGCTCCTTTGCTCTGCCTGGGTGTCGGCAAGAAGGATGCGTGGAGAGGCTTGCCAGGACATTGGCTGGACATGAGGTCATCATACTTGATGCCTGTGAGTAAAAAGGTTTATATCTGTATGGTTCCAACATTATCAAGGTGTTATGAATTTCGGAAGGGACAAAGGAACCCTGGAGAGCCATGAAGAGTGAGGGACCCCTGAATGTAGACAGAAGAAAA
>NW_008426173.1:0-331 GCF_000622305.1 Nannospalax galili | reverse complement strand
TATCAAACATACTGCTCTGTTAAAAATGATCTTGTAGAAATGCAAGGGAAGAAAAGGAATCAGGTAAGGTGCACTAAGACATGGCATGACAGTACAGTTCTGTAGGACACTTGCCTTACTACATGCTGAGATTCCCAAACAAAGGATGGATGCATGTATTTGCATCTATGAAAACACTACATGCTGAAAAATACCAAGTTTACAATCAGACCATCTGGATTTTGAATATTTTATTTTCTACTTAGTGTTGCATGGACTTGAACATTATTTTCACTTTGCTTATTTGTTGAAAATAATTAAGTTCTACCTTAATAACCTCAAAATGTTATTT
>NW_008426172.1:0-330 GCF_000622305.1 Nannospalax galili | reverse complement strand
AAGAGAACAGGTGACAGGACCATGTGCACGTCAGAGGGAGCAGGTGACATGGCATTGTGCACAATAGAGGGGGTAGGTGACACGAAAATATGCACCTCAGAGGGCGTGGGAGACAGGACTATGTGCACTTCAGAGGAGCCGAGTGATACGACCATGTGTATGTCAGAGGGGTTAGGTGAAATGACCAACTGCATGTAAGAGGGGGCATGTGACCCCAACATCTGCATGACAAAGGGGGCAGGTGACACGACCATCTGCATGACAGATTTGTCAGGTGATACGACCATGTGCACGTCAGAGGGGGCAGCTGACAGGACCATTGGCATGTCA
>NW_008426171.1:0-330 GCF_000622305.1 Nannospalax galili | reverse complement strand
ACCTTCAAGTTCTGGGAGGTAATCAAGGGCTGTGGCAATAGCCTGTGCTATTCTGTTTTGAGACAAGTCTCATTATGTAGCCCTGGCTGGCCTAGAACTCAGAAATTTGCCTGCCTCTGCCTCCCTAGTGCTGAGATTAAAAGCATTTGCCACCATGTGTAGATGCCCACTGCAGTGTCCGTTCCTGAAAAACTAAAATCAGACCAGGAGACCTTCGGCTTCTGTTCTATCAAGAGCACTTTCACTGCCCTCCTGAGAGTCTTTATTGGAAGTTCTTTAATTTTTTAAAAAATTTTATTATTTTTATTTTATGTGTATGCATGTATTACC
>NW_008426170.1:0-331 GCF_000622305.1 Nannospalax galili | reverse complement strand
CATATTTTTCTAAAGCAATGAGACTGACCCTTATGTCAATACTCTTTTTCACACAATTCGTAGGAACCGGGTTTAACACAAAATGATTCTGTTCATTGGTTTTCACTATTATAAACACATTGTTAGAACTACGATTCTTTCTAGAGACAGCAAGCACTTAGATACACAACCGACACATATTTGTCTAAAGGAAAGAGACTGACACTCCTGGTACTACTCTTTTGAATACAATTCGTAGGAAAAGGCTTTCAACAAAAAATGCTTCTCTTCATTCGTTTTCACTATAATAAACACATTTTTAGAACTACTGTTCTTTCTACAGAAAGCAAGC
>NW_008426169.1:0-331 GCF_000622305.1 Nannospalax galili | reverse complement strand
GGTCACCACCCCTCACTCAATTGAGGGTGTCCTTAAAAATCCCCCCTCCGACCGATGGATGACAAATGCTCGGCTGACACATTATCAGGCCTTGCTCCTTAACCACCACCCTGACCACATCCAGTTCCTCTCTAGCACTGCTCTCAATCCTGCCACCCTGCTGACAGAACCAGATCTTGAAGTCTTGTATGATTGCTTAGAGGTACTCTGCAGCCTTCATGGGACTCAGGAAGACCTGACGTACGTCTCATGGTCCCACCCAGACTTAATTTTGTTCACAGATGGTAGCAGCTTCATCAGAGAAGGAACCAGGTATGCAGGGGTGGCGGTA
>NW_008426168.1:0-330 GCF_000622305.1 Nannospalax galili | reverse complement strand
TCATCATCTATCATCATATATCTATCATCTCTCATATTGATTCTAAATTTCTGGAGAGCCCTGACCAATATAATAACATATTTCTAAACTGCTTCCTTTTTCAATGGGAGCTAGTACTAAAGGTTTTGAGTGGACCACTGCAACTTCAGCCTAAGCCTGCTACCTGAGCCACCTCAGGCCAGCTTTCCCTAGCTTCCTCCACTTCTGTCTTAGTCCAATTTGGTGCCTGTGGTCCACCCGATCCAAGTTGTATCTGTCAGTTTGGTAGATCTTTTCTGGTCCAAAAAGCTAATGATGTAAAGGACACACACACACACACACACACACACA
>NW_008426167.1:0-331 GCF_000622305.1 Nannospalax galili | reverse complement strand
TGTCTTGACTTATGACTTTTCTTTGTTCTGTTACTATAAAAATGTAAGGCAGCTGTTACCTCTCTGGAACATGGAATTTGGGTAACCTGAATCTGTGTTCCCGGGCCATGGTCACTCATGTTTGGCTCCAGAATAAATTACCTCTTATCCCGTTTGAGGTGAGACTTATGCTTTTGGGTCAACAATGGTAAAAAGAGGACAGTGAAAGAATCCGTGAACGCTGCCCGGGGGAGAGCAGTGGCAGTGTACAAGGCCTCTGCACTGTCGATGGACTGGAGTCTGTTAATTCCTTCCTCCTGAAAGTTTTCAGGCCATGTGTATGTGTATGTGT
>NW_008426166.1:0-330 GCF_000622305.1 Nannospalax galili | reverse complement strand
GGACTAGTAGGATTCATAAACTCAAAATCAGAAGCTCTGGGCTCAGAAGGGAAGTTACTTGGATCCATGAAGGCTTTTGTTAACTTCCTCGAGTGACTCTTTCCTTGTGTAAGTAGGCGTCTAGGTAACATATCCATAGTACCAAATTATTATGTTCTATTGTTTTAATAATTAAAGTTTCAGTAGTTTCAGGATTGGATTGAAAATAAAACTAAAGAAAATTTGGTAATGAGTATATATATTGGTCTTCTTGAGACAGGGTCTTCCTGTAGCCCCTGTAGCTGTCCTGGAACTCACTATGTAGACCAGGCTGGCCTTGGACTTACAGAG
>NW_008426165.1:0-331 GCF_000622305.1 Nannospalax galili | reverse complement strand
ATATTCCAGTGACATCGCTGGCTCCAAGGAATCCCTACCCGATGTCTGTGACGTAAAAATGTGCTTATAGGTAATTCCCGTTAATTAGAAAAGTCACTTGTTTGATTGTGAGTGAAAGATACATCTGAAGGCCCGTCTTCATAGTATTTCAGAGAAAGAAAAGCCAGCCCTGAGATGTCCTGGTTGGTTTTTTTGTTGTTGTTGTTTGATTATGTTTTTGTTTTTTACATGTTCTTAGTTCCAGAAATACCCATGCCAGCCAGCTACCTGATGCTGAAAGATTTTATTAATTTTAATGTAACTTTAGGAAAATTTTCTGTCTGAGTGCTTC
>NW_008426164.1:0-331 GCF_000622305.1 Nannospalax galili | reverse complement strand
CTGCATTGTTGTTATACAATATTTATAGATCTATTTCACATTATAAGTGAACAATACTTAATTCAACTGTTCTTTAGAGCTACCATATTAAATTCTTTGGTTAGAGGAAAGATATTCAGTAAACATTTTGCTCTTGAAAAATAATGCAAGATAGATTCCTCTATATTTGATTGCTGGATCAAAGGGCAAAATAAATTTCCATATTTCCATATTATTTCTTGAAAGGTACTATCATTTTCCCCCATCAACCAAATATGAGAAACTGCAATTTTGATGAAATATTTTGAAGCTTAATATGACTCCTTTTCTTCAAATTTCCTTTGAAAATATT
>NW_008426163.1:0-330 GCF_000622305.1 Nannospalax galili | reverse complement strand
TCAGTGCTTGAATGTGACATCACAATGCTCCAATGTGCCATCACAATGTTATTTATGATTTCACATGATCCATTGGACCAACACAACGCTCCAATATGACATCACAATGCTCCAATGTGCCAGTACTTTCGCTGCATGTGCCATTGTATTGCTCCAGTATGCCATCACAGTGTTTCAATATGACTTCACAATGTACCATTGTGACATCACAATGCTCCAATGTACCAACACTGGCCACAAGTGCCATTATATTGTTCCAATGTCCCTTCACAATGTTATAATATGTCTTCACAATGTTGCACTGTGCCATCACAATGCTCATTGTGGCAT
>NW_008426162.1:0-331 GCF_000622305.1 Nannospalax galili | reverse complement strand
GAAATTGTTATTGAATATATCAATGCTGTTGTAATGAAATGCTTCTTTTAATTATATAGTTATTAAATAAATAATTAAAAAAGTAAATTCATAATTTGTTTAAGGCAACTTGATAATTGTTAAGAAATACTTATTTATCCTGTCTTCCCCCAACCCCTAGTGATGTTATCTAAACAAAGAAAATGAAATTTGACTTCAACTTTCAATACTCTTCAAAGAGTTATCCCCATACTCCCAAGGCAGAGCAGACTGAGAGATAAGGCATTTTTAGGGGTTCCATTAATGTCTGAAAATGACAGGCTGATAGAAAAGGGACCATCTCAGAAGCCCT
>NW_008426161.1:0-331 GCF_000622305.1 Nannospalax galili | reverse complement strand
GTGGGTTATACAATGGATTATAAAATCTGTAACTAAAAAGAGGCCAGCCACGTGGAAGCATGGACCACAGCTGTGTTGTAAATGTTGGGGTATGCTGTAGGTATGTGAAGATTTGTTAAAGGTTATTGAGAGGCTAGGAAAACTTTTGCTAGCTTTGGACAGGAACCGAGAGACCATAGAGGGGGTGTGGGCACTTTTCATAATAAAAGATGTGGTCCAGGCAACAGAAGCTGAAAAGGTCCTGGCAGATCCAGTTGCAGAGCTTGAGAGAGAAAAATAGCTGGACATTTTAACTTGTGTAAGGTCCAAGGACTCAAAGAAAAAGACAGAT
>NW_008426160.1:0-331 GCF_000622305.1 Nannospalax galili | reverse complement strand
CAGGGTAGGATAAAACATTCTGAAACCATTTCTGGCCAAGTTTTCTTCAGCACTTTATTAGTTACTTTTCTATTGCTGTGATAAAACACAATGACCAAAGTCAGCCCATAGAAGAAAGAGTTTATGTGGCCTTAGCCCAGAGGGAAGAATCCATGATGGCAGGCAGTCATGGCAGCAGGCAGCAGGCTTGACAGCAAGAGCAGGAAGCTAAGAGCAGCAAATCTTCATCTTCTAACAAGAAGCAGAGAGAATGAACGAAAGGGGTGAAGCAATGGACTTTGATAGGCCGTCCCTTGTGACAAACTTCCCCCTATAAACATGTACCTCCCAA
>NW_008426159.1:0-331 GCF_000622305.1 Nannospalax galili | reverse complement strand
TAGCAGTGTATAAGAAACATTAATTTCTCCCATTCTTGCCGATATCTAGCATTACCAGACTTTAATTTTCACCTATCATCCTAGGCTCAGATGGCGCTTGAGAGGTAGAGTCCCTGATTGATAATGAGGTTGAGCATTATTTCACTTCCATCATTGCTTATTTCTCCTGTGTGAATTTATGTCTTTTCTTGCGTTCTCTTACTATCCTATCTGAATTTTTTTTGTCAGCCACTTGTGTTGCAAATTCTGGCACTCAACTTGTGAAAGCATTGCACATGTCTTTTTTTCATATTAAAGTTGAGACCCGAGTCAAGTTTTGATTTTCCTTTAT
>NW_008426158.1:0-331 GCF_000622305.1 Nannospalax galili | reverse complement strand
CCCAGGTAAGGACTTTGGCTTCTGTTCTGAGTCAGGATGAGAAGCCACAGGTAGTCTGTACCTAGGTCCAGTAAGATCATCTCTATCTTGAAAAGATCCTCTGGTTGCTGGGTTAAGAAGGGCTTGCAGGGCATGAGGACAGCGGTGGAAAAGCTAGTCAGAAGACAGTAGTAGTGGCCCAGGAGAAAGGACTGCGCTTTAGAACACAGTGAAAGAGACTGTCTACATTCTAAACCCGCACTAATGGTGAGCTGATGGACTCTGCCGATGACCTGCCCAGGGTTTATGGGAAAAGAGAGTTGAGGATCATGCCTAGAGTTTTGGTAGGTTT
>NW_008426157.1:0-330 GCF_000622305.1 Nannospalax galili | reverse complement strand
AGGGCGGGGCCAGGCCCAGAGTGCTCCTGGGAGAGAGAGGCCTGCCGGTTGGAGAGAGGCCTGTGGGTTGTGGAGGCCCAGGGAAGCAGCTCTTCCCACATAATCTTAACCTGTTTTATCCTATATTGGCTTGAGTTGAATTCTTGGTGCAGAACTAACCAAGTCCCTTGGTAGATGGCATAAACTATTTGACATTTTATTTTGAGTAGAAATCTACTTCCTTGTCCTTTCTTTTTAACATAAATATTATATATATATATAATCTATCTATCATCTATCATCTATCTATCTATCATCTCTCTATCTATCATCTATCTATCTCTCTATCAT
>NW_008426156.1:0-330 GCF_000622305.1 Nannospalax galili | reverse complement strand
ACTAAGCACAATATGCAAACACTGTGCTCATTGTGTCCTCACAATCTCCAATTGTGACATCACAATGCTCCAATGTGTCATGGAAATACTCCAAGGTGATATCACAATGCTCATCGTGGCATCATAGTGCTCCAACGTACCATCACAATGTTAAAACATGACTACAAAATATTCCATTTTGCCATCACAATGTTTATTGTGCTATCTCAATGTGCTATTCTGTCATTACAATGATCCATTGTGTCATCACAGTGCTCAACATGCAAACACAGTGCTCAGTGTCCCCTCACAATCCCCCAATGTGACATCACAAAGCTCCCGTGTGTCATC
>NW_008426155.1:0-330 GCF_000622305.1 Nannospalax galili | reverse complement strand
TCTCATGCAGTGAAGCAAGTCGGCTCTGATTAGGCTCTGCTGATGGCTGTACAGCTGTGTGAAGACACTAATACTTCTGAGTACACGCTAAAAAGGGGATGCAATATAGTATGTGAATTCTATGTAAAAGGGGCACTGATAAGCCGTGATCTTTTCACACACACACAGAAAGCTTAATTGGACTAGTATATTTTAGAATCACAACAACATTATTATTCTGTATTTTATCCAATAGTTCAGGCTAACAATGTCATTGGCAAGGTATCTAATTATCATTTGATTTAGCATGTCTCATATTTCTCTTCTTTTTATTGTGACCCCAGTTTTTTT
>NW_008426154.1:0-328 GCF_000622305.1 Nannospalax galili | reverse complement strand
CACACACACACACACACACACACACACACACACACACACCATGCACTCAAACACATAAACATTTAAAAATAGCTTGACATAAATATGGGCAATGCCTCTCATTTTATGAGGGCAATATAATCCTGTTACTAAGAAATGTACTGAAGTCTAAGAAAAATTCAGACCAGTATTTCTTATGAACATAGATATAAAAATCTTTAATGAAATTCTAGCAAATCAAACTATAAGACAGGGCCTGGCTCAGTGGTTAAAAGCACTGGTTGTTCTTACAAAGGACTCAGGTTTGATTTCCAGCACCCACATGGCAGCTAACAGCCATCCATAATTC
>NW_008426153.1:0-330 GCF_000622305.1 Nannospalax galili | reverse complement strand
CTCTGATGTGCACATGGTGGTTTCACCTGCCCTCTCTGACGTGCACATGGTTATGTCACCTGTTTTCTTTGACGTGCACATGGTCGTGTCACATGCTATCTTTGACGTACACATGGTCAGGTCACCTGCCCTCTCTTGCCAAAAAGATGGTGGTGTATCTTATGCCCTCTGAAGGGCAGATCGTCGTGTCACCTGACCATCTGATGTGCAGATGGTCATGTCACCTTCGGCCTCTGACGTGTTCATGGTTGTGTCACCTGCCCACTCTGACGTACAGACGGTCGTGTCACCAGTCCTCTCTGATGAGCACATGGTCGTGTCACCTGCCCC
>NW_008426152.1:0-330 GCF_000622305.1 Nannospalax galili | reverse complement strand
TTCCCACCATCACCAAATCAAACCACCTAGGCAAGCCACCTTGGACCCCAGAACTCCCCCACTCCCAAGCCCAGGCCCCAGCCTCACTCTCCAAAGACGGGGTTGTGCTGCTTGGGGATGTAGCGCTCCTTGGTGTCCTGCTGCTCCTTGCCAGTGTTCACCACCACATAGGGGTCTGCCTTGCCATTGGGGTCTGCGGGAGCCAGTGTAGCCTAGTGGGACGGAGTGGAGTGGAGAAGCATGTCGTTGTTGCAGAACAAACCCTTGTTGAACCTAATCTTAGAATTGTATGAGGTGCTGGAGACCAAACCCAGGGCTTTGTGCATTCAA
>NW_008426151.1:0-328 GCF_000622305.1 Nannospalax galili | reverse complement strand
GGCTAGGACCACATTTTGGCAACTGAAGGGAGAAGAGTCTACTTAAGAGCTGGACAGGATGAAGCTTGACCAATAATTGTCCATCTCTTTCTTTTACCTCTAGACTCCAAGAAGCAAGGTTACAGAATGGAGAACTCCATCCGGATGGCCATGGCAGGACTGATCCTTGTGGTTCTCCTGGTGATACTAGCTGAAAACTGGCACAGTCAGGAGGCATCACACCATGAAGACTGGCACAACTTGGATGCACAGAGCCAGAACAAACAGGAGCATCCAACCTAGTGGCTGCAGGTAAACCCTGGAAACCACAGGTGGAGATGCATGTTGC
>NW_008426150.1:0-330 GCF_000622305.1 Nannospalax galili | reverse complement strand
TGAATTCAGAGAATCTGGTGCTGACAGAATTTCCCACTAAGTTAACCAAGGCTCACATTGAGTAAAAAACATAAAAGCTCTGGGACAATACTATTTATTTCTTTAAAAGCACATTCCTTCAATACAGAGATGGTAGTAGTTTGAATGAGAAATGCCTTCCATCAGCTCGTGTACATGACTACTTGCTCCTTGGTGCATGGTGAAGTTTTTTGGGGAGAGTATAGAAATTTTAGGAGGTACAGCCTTGCTGGAGGAAGCACATCACTAAGTGTAGACTTCGAGTATTTGTAGCTCTGCCACGTGAAGTTTGCTCTCTCTGTTTCCTATGTG
>NW_008426149.1:0-330 GCF_000622305.1 Nannospalax galili | reverse complement strand
AGTGCACCAATATGTCATCACAATGTCCCTATGTGCCATCATAATGCCTCAATGTACCACAACGAAGTTCAATGGGCAAACACAATGCTCCAATATGTCTTCACAATGCCGCACTTTGACATTACAATGCTACAATGTATCACCAAAATGCCCAACTGTGACATCACAATGCTCCAATATGACTTCAAAATGCCGCACTGTGACATCACAATGCTCCAATACGACTTCAAAATGCCGCACTGTGACATCATGTTGCTCCAGCATGTCTTTATAATGCTCTATCGTGCCATCAAAATGGTCAATGTGCCATCACAATGCAACAATATGTCA
>NW_008426148.1:0-330 GCF_000622305.1 Nannospalax galili | reverse complement strand
AATTTCTTACAGAGTTATTGACTCAGGAGACAAACACATGTTTTGCCAGGGCGATCATGCACACTTGTAGCCCCTCCCTTCAGAAGGCAGGGGCAAGAAGATTGGGAGGACAGCCTGGACTATAAGGTACGGTTGTGAAATACATGCACACACATGTACACACATATTTCTGGTTTGACTTGCAGAAGTTCATAAATTTAATCTTTTTACCCCCACTAGGGCCATGACAATTTTTTGGTGCTCTCTAAATAATTTTTTCTGCAATGGTTCCTATGTATTGAGAACTGGAAAGTTTGAGTACTGGCTTATAACTAACTCCATCTTTTTAAA
>NW_008426147.1:0-330 GCF_000622305.1 Nannospalax galili | reverse complement strand
AGGTGCTGGGATTAAAGGCCTCCGCGACCACCACTGGCTAGGAGCAACTTTTAATTGGGAGAAATTAGAGAAAAATGTCTTACATGCGGTTTTTGGCTAGTACTGAACAAAGTTCAAGATTTAACAGATAAGGGAATTTCCTTTAGGGGAGGAAACATAAGGAGTAGATGCAGAGGGAGACAGACCATTTCCGTACTTGGATGTGAAAACTTAGTGATATGGGGGACATGGTAGAGGTGTGGAGACAATAGACAGTGGGGGTCCCAACTACAAAAAAGAAAAGCAAATTTGATGTATTATTTTTCATCTGATTATATTTTATGCCCCCCC
>NW_008426146.1:0-330 GCF_000622305.1 Nannospalax galili | reverse complement strand
GCTGGAAGACACACTCACAGGTGATGCACAGAGCCTCTGCTGGAAGACACAGTCGCAGATATGCACAGAGCCTCTGATGGAAGACACACTCCTAGATATGCACAGGGCCTCTGATGGACGACACACTCACAGGTGATGCACAGAGCCTCTGTTGGAAGACACACTCACAGATGATGCACAGAGCCTCTAAAAACCACAAAGAACAATGTTACCAACATGTTTAAATATAAATTGGGAGCTGAGATCAGAAGAGGGAAAAATCTCTAGATAAATGATAGGAATAGAGATAGAAGTACAAATATGGATCACAGAGAAATAGAAAGAGTGTAG
>NW_008426144.1:0-330 GCF_000622305.1 Nannospalax galili | reverse complement strand
CACACACATCTGAAAAAAACTCATGAAGTCTTTCATGTGTGTTCCGCACAATTCCCAGGGAGACTTGAAATGCATCAGGAATAATGGACAGAGACCCTGTCAGCAGCAGTGGACAGTGGGAATTCTTTTCAGAGCCCTTGACTCAGGTGAAATTGAGATTCTTGGCTTTGAAGGAGGAAAGGATTTCAGTACAAGTCAGTGAGAAGCAAAGTTGGAGTTTATTAAGAAAAGCATTTAAGAGCCAGACATGGTAGTGCACACCTTTAATACCAGCACTCAAGAGCAGAGGCAGGCAGATCTCTGTGAGTTCAAGGCCAGCCTGGTCTACAT
>NW_008426143.1:0-330 GCF_000622305.1 Nannospalax galili | reverse complement strand
TGTGTGTGTGTGTGTGTGCGTGTGTGTGTATAAAATGGGTATACCTTGGGTATATATAAATATGTATGTTAATTTTCATTTTTATGTGACAAAAATACATTAGAGACTCAACTTAAAGGAGAGATTTATTTGGCTCACTGTTTCCAAGGGTTCGATCTTGGTTGCTTATCTCCATTTGTTTGGGCAGAACCTCATGGCGGTGATTCTATATGACACAGGAGAGCTGTGCGTTCACTTCATGGTGGGCAGGAAGCAGAGAAAAACAGTGTCCTAGTTTGCTTCTCCATTGCTGTGACAAAACACTCTGATCAATATCAACTTGGGGAGGAA
>NW_008426142.1:0-330 GCF_000622305.1 Nannospalax galili | reverse complement strand
CATGCTGGGGATTGAATTAAGGTTTCATGCATGCAGGACAAGCACTCTATCAATTGAGCTACATTCCCAGCGCTACAAGTTAGATGAACATTTTTTATAATTGCAATCCTTGATTATAGATTGCACATAGGATAATTTATATTTTAATATAAATTAAATATTTTAATATAATATTTAATTTATTGCTAGTGTACACATATATATTCATGACCAGTTCTTCATTTACTTAAAATTTGTTTCTTGTATATTTTATTTGTCATTAGTGTGTGTGTGGATGTGAGTGTTTGCACCAAAGTACGTGTGTGGTGGTCAGAGGACAGCTTTGTGGGG
>NW_008426141.1:0-330 GCF_000622305.1 Nannospalax galili | reverse complement strand
TGGCTTAGAGAGATCATAGGCCCAAGAGAAGAACCTATTACCAAATAATGTAGTTTCCAACTGTTTTTTAAATACTGATCCTTATACCCAGAGATAAGTGAAACTCTCACATCTCATCAAGGAAGTTTCTTTTTGTTTATTTTTATGTTTATGTGTATTTTGCCTGCATGTATCTAAATGCACCACATTCATGCAGTATCTATAGAGGCCAGAAGAGGGCATTGTATCCCCCTAGAACTGAAGTAGCAGATGGTTGTTAGCCACTCTGTGGGTGCTGGGAACTGTAGGAGGAAGTGCTGACAGGCCTGGTAAACATGCTATGGCGCATGC
>NW_008426140.1:0-330 GCF_000622305.1 Nannospalax galili | reverse complement strand
TTAGGGTTCGGGTTAGTGGTAGGGTTAGGGTTAGCGTTCGGGGTTAGGGGTAAGCTTAGGGTTAGGGTTAAGATTAGGGTTTGGGTTAGGGGTTGTGTTTAGGGTTAGGTTGATGGTTAGGGTTAGGGTTAGTATTAGGGATAGGGTTACCATTAAGGTAAGGGTTAGGGCAGAGTTAGGGTTAGCATTAGGTTTAGTGTTAGGGTTAGGGTTAGCATTCAGGGTAAGGGGTTAGTTTCGGTTTAGGATTAAGGTTAGGTTTAGGTTTAGGGCAGGTGTTTAGTATTAAGATTAGGGTTAGGTTAGGGTTAGGGTTAGGGATAGCGTTAT
>NW_008426139.1:0-330 GCF_000622305.1 Nannospalax galili | reverse complement strand
AGATTATTCCAGTGGAGTCCTTCCATATTTAATCATACTAAATCAAAATTGGCCTCATTGAATATAATGTTAATCACCAATTTAACCAAAAGCAATTTTTTGTTTGTTTGTTTGAGACACAGTCTTCCTGTAGCCCTAGCTGGCTTAAAACTAGTTATGTACATCAGGCTGGCCTCAATCTCATAGAGATCTGCATCTCTGCCTCCCAAGTGCTGGAACTGAAAGAGTGTGCCACCATGCCTAACCAGTTTAACCAATTTAAATCACCAGTTTGAATTTTAATCATCTTTTTTCTTTCCTTTTTTTTTTTTTTTTTCCAGTCTTTTTGAG
>NW_008426138.1:0-330 GCF_000622305.1 Nannospalax galili | reverse complement strand
ATGTCTTTATTTCTCTTATTTAGAGGGAATGCAGATTTCAGATCTTTCAGCCTTCGGACATTAGCAGCATGGGACTAGTCGAATGCCAAACCTTCGGTTCCTTCCAGAACACATTCTAGCATAATTCAAGGAAGATGTCTCTCCTGCTTACTCCTTTGGTTCCTTGGGTGGCTTGCCTACCATCACACAAACTGAGACAGGCGAAAAATAATGGGAACAAATAGGAATTGGGTGGGAACGGCATGGGGTGGCCCTTCTCACCTAGAAGGTGATATTAGCTGTGCAGTAGTGTCAAAGCACTCCTGAGATCAGCAGGCCATGAAACACAAG
>NW_008426137.1:0-330 GCF_000622305.1 Nannospalax galili | reverse complement strand
AATGAGAATGTCTGAAATGATATGAAAAAGAAGTAAAAATGATGATACAGTGTAAGCCAGAGAACAGAAGGAAATTTGCTGATTTAAGTGAACATTATGAGTTTCTTTTCTCCAAATGTATATGATGTTGGTTTAAACCGTACCCAGATGCAACTTGACCCTTGTCTCATTGGCTCTTTTAAGGTTTATTTCTGACCTTATCCCTCCCAGATATAGCTTATTCCATGAAGATTAGCCATATGGCCCACCTTAAAGTAGAAAACTTAAACTTTGTGTGTGTCCATATAAGTGTGTGAGTGTGTGTGGATGTATACAAATGTGTGTGTGTGT
>NW_008426136.1:0-330 GCF_000622305.1 Nannospalax galili | reverse complement strand
GAGGACTATGATTGACAAAAAGTTGAAGCTAGGTCATAGGCGATTCACCACGACCACTCCTCTGTTTGTACCGAAAATGTGGCAATAAAAAGGGTTTAAGAAAGTAATGACATCTCTGTGGGTATATAAAATAAATATTTCATGCAAAATTGATTAACTGAACAACCAGCTACTCTTTTTAACTATGATACCCATAAAATGAAGACTAACAAGTTCTTCAGGAATCTGTAGCTATATACAAAATTATTTATATTTCATGCTATATCATTAAGTACGACCAACCAATCTCTCTTAGATGTTATACTCTGAGAGATCAGTCATGCATTTTAT
>NW_008426135.1:0-330 GCF_000622305.1 Nannospalax galili | reverse complement strand
GCCTGATGGGATTCCTGCACAGAGCAGAAGCTTCAAGAACACAGGTGAGAAGGGAACTAGCTGCCAGCAAAGGAAGGTGAGTGCAGGAGGGACCTACCCTGAGGGAGCTTGACTGTCAGACTCCAAACTACAGACATTTCTTTGCTTATTAAACCAGGTTTGAACTATTTTGTTGTAGTAACCCTAGAAAATTAATACACAGTCCATGGTTGAGGGCTTAATATGGATGAGAGAAGCCGGATCCTGAATTATGAGAGATGGGGAGGATTTGGCATTCTTGACAATACAGTGTAAGGCCTGAGAAATATTTAATGTGGTAGAATAATTTTG
>NW_008426134.1:0-330 GCF_000622305.1 Nannospalax galili | reverse complement strand
GGAGGAACACGAAATATGTAGTCACCATCATAATTAAATGGAGCCAGACAGCATAAATGCCATATTCACAGTTAAATGGCAAATACTCTGGGGAGAGGGGTCAGGGCTGAAGTCAAGTATTTCCTGACACAAAACTCTGTGGAAAATGGCATGTAAATATTTAAATCTCAGAATAAAATTTTACAAAATGTTCACTATAGAACCTTCTCTCAAATCCCATTGTTTATAGGATAAACGTGCACAGTCTGAACATATGGAAAGCTTCTGATCTGGACCATTTGGTTGCTGATTTGATGCCTCAGATGGTATGTTCTGTACCTGAGCTCAGGC
>NW_008426133.1:0-330 GCF_000622305.1 Nannospalax galili | reverse complement strand
CAAAATAATAGACTGTATTCCCTAAAACTGTAAGCCAAAATAAACCCTTCCTCCCTTAAATTTCTTCTTGTCAGATATCTTGTCACAGAAATGGTAAAAGTAGCTAATATACCATTCTGTAAGGGCAGTAATCCCATTCATAAAGGCATACCCCTCTGGACTCAAATCACTTCATCAAAATCATGAATTTTATTAATGTGTATTGAGGATTAAGCTTCAGTGTGAATTGTGGAGGTGACTTTACTATTCAGACCATAACAGTGTCTTTCATGTATTTACAATTTATTCATATTTCTTCTTTAGTAAAATGCCTGTCCTCCCTCCCTCCCT
>NW_008426132.1:0-330 GCF_000622305.1 Nannospalax galili | reverse complement strand
ACCTAGGGAAGCACTGATTAAACACACAGCCTGAATACTGGGCACCTTTGGACTTCCTAACAGAGTCAGATTGCATTCTGAATATGGAGAACTTTCATTTGACTGCAAGACAGAATTTAGAAGACTGAAAATATGATAGTTTACACAACCAGCCTCAGAATAAATAATTCATCCAGATACACACAATTTATTGAAGCAGAAGAGTTCTTTCATAGTGAATATAAACCATGTCTAAAATCTTCCCTTTATAATTCTTCACATAAGTAATTGCTGAAGCTGGGTTCCATATGAAAAATGTCTTCTGATATTATATTTTAATAACCAAAAGTT
>NW_008426131.1:0-330 GCF_000622305.1 Nannospalax galili | reverse complement strand
AATATACATAGGTGTTTTGAGGTGTGGATCAATCAAGGTGAGGGAGATGATGGTGAGGTTTCCAGATAAACTCAACATGTAAGAAAGAAACAGGAAGGTGAAAAGCAGAACTTGCAGTCGAATGTCATCTGTCAGACCCAGCAGGATGAAGGTTGTTACAGTTTGGTTTCTCATCCTTCATTATTACTCTTGTGTGATCTGCTTGAAAAAATAAGAAAAAACCTTATGTATGAAACTCCATAGTTCAGTCAGGTGTAACTTTAAGAGAAGTAAGCTTGAGTGTCGTTCCTATGTCGTTGATTAGTGAAGACACAAGCACATAATACATCA
>NW_008426130.1:0-330 GCF_000622305.1 Nannospalax galili | reverse complement strand
TATATGATTTGCTTGATAGCGCAGGAGACCCAGAGGGAATTCGGGTGGTTAATAAATGCACATAAAGATATGTCATATGATTTGCTTGACAGTGCAAGAGACCCAGAGGGAATTCGGGTGACAGAAACATACCAAGAAAGAACTCAAAGAAAGAAAACCATTTACAATGCTATCAAAAAAAGTACCATGGGAAAAAAAAGCAGAACTAGGAAGTGAAACTCTTGAGTATAATGAAATCTTTAAGACACTGGAGGAAAAAAATTAAAAATGGATACCAGTAGATGGAAAGATCTCTTGTGCTCATGAATTCATAGGATTAATATTGTAGAG
>NW_008426129.1:0-330 GCF_000622305.1 Nannospalax galili | reverse complement strand
GGGGTGGGGCAGGTGGTGATGTGTGCATGAGAATGTTGGCATGCTCATGCCAGCACATGTGGGGGTCAGAGGACAAATTTGTGAGTCAGTTCTCTCCTCCAGCCATGGGACAGGGGATGGAATTCAGGCGGTCAGGCCTGCACAGCAAGCACTTTTGCCCACTGAGCACTCTCACTGGCCTTCTCCACCCTTTTCATGCTGGATAGCTCACGTCTTCACAGCATGGAATAATAATCCACTATTACAAATCTGGATGCCACAACCTGATCTATTTATATCTATTCATATGTTAATACACATCTTGGTTGCTTCCAAATACATATATATATA
>NW_008426128.1:0-330 GCF_000622305.1 Nannospalax galili | reverse complement strand
CCTGCCCCCTCTGACGTGCAGATGGTCGTGTCTCCTGCCCATTCTGATGTGCAGATGGTCGTGTCACATGACACCTGTGACATGCAGATGGTCATGTCACCTACCCTCTTTGATGTGCACATGGTCGTGCCACCTGCCTCCTCTGACTTGCGCATTGTCGTGTCACCTGCTCCCTCAGACATGCAGAAAGTCGTTTCTCCTGCCCCCTCTGACGTGTAGATGGTCCTGTCACCTTCCCCCCTCTGACGTGCAGATGATCGTGTCAACTGTCCCCTCTGATATGCAGATGGTCGTGCCACCTGCCCCCTCTGAGGTTCAGATGGTCGTGTC
>NW_008426127.1:0-330 GCF_000622305.1 Nannospalax galili | reverse complement strand
ACTATAAAAAAACATTTTTAGAAAAAGGACCAGGTTCACCTGTTGGCCTATCAATCCCTGTTGGCTTCCTTTTTCTGCCTTCAGGAACCACAGCTCTACCCTGCACAATGGGAAGAGTCGCTCTCTACTGGAGAAGAAAAGCATTACACATAACCTCTTATCTGAAGCCCATGTTCCGGAGTGTTTAGTAGGCACCAGCTGGATTTACCCCTGCTTCCTGTCTTTACTTGACCACCTCTGTAGGATTCCTGTTGTTAAAGTTCAGATGCCTTCCAACCCATCTCACACTGACTGCCTCTGGGATTGTTCCAAACCGCAATTGCCACTGTG
>NW_008426126.1:0-330 GCF_000622305.1 Nannospalax galili | reverse complement strand
AGAGCATGGCTCCCTCCCCAATGAGGGAGTCGCCCCACTCTGCCATTCCTCAGAATCCTGTGCCCTCCCATGTAGGAGATGAGCAGATTCCAGGCAGACCCCAGCTCTGAATACTTGATGCCAACTAAAGTTTGGACAGACAGAGCAGTGACTGGAGTTCCAAGGAGAAACTGAGGCTGGGAGGATGCATAGAGGAAGCACATCCTCCTGTTTCCAACATAATCTTCTGGAATTTCCTGTGTGTTCCAGAGGTTTCTGCCTCCTGTTCTCAACCTTGTCCTACTCACAAGCTTGCAGCTCTGTTCCCCACCTACTTTGTCTTCCTCTTGG
>NW_008426125.1:0-330 GCF_000622305.1 Nannospalax galili | reverse complement strand
GTTATTTTGCTTGATACATTTGCAGGTCCTAATTCTTACATTAAGTATTTTTCTTTTCTTTTTTTCTTTTTTCTTTTTTTGTCTTTAGTTGCTTTCTAAAAAAATGATAACATAGGTTTAATGTAGAAAAATTAAAACAAAATTACATACAAATTTATATTGTGAATATAGTAATGGCTTTCTTACAACTCCACTTTTTCCAATTTTTAAATTCTTTTCTCTAAAAGGGTTAATATGTATCTGTGATGAGGTAAGAATTGTTAAACAAATTCCCTATCATTGACTTCTTATTCATTCCAATTTTTTAAAGTTAAGAGTGGTTCTATTATC
>NW_008426124.1:0-330 GCF_000622305.1 Nannospalax galili | reverse complement strand
TACCATCACAATGCTCCAATGTGCCAACACTATGGCCCCATGTGAAAGCATGTTGCTCCAATGTACCATCAAATTTTTACAATTTGACTTCACAATGTTTCATTGTTCCATCACAATGCAACACTGTGTCATTACAATGATCCAGTGTGCTGTCACCTTGCTCAGTACACAAAAACGGTGTTCAATGTCCCCTCAAAATCCCCCAATGTGACATCACTATGTGCCATTGTGCCGTCACATTGCTCATTGTGCCATCACAATGAGCCATTGTGTCATTAAAACAATCCATTTTTTCATCAATAAGCTCAATATGCAAACACGGTGCTCAAT
>NW_008426123.1:0-330 GCF_000622305.1 Nannospalax galili | reverse complement strand
GATAGCAAGGAACAGATGGAAGAAAGGCTTAGAGGAGGTGGCAGAGTCTGACTTTCATTCTGAATATGATCACAATAATTGGGAGTTTAACAAGGAGTGGTAGGGTGTGAGTCACCTTTTCCGTGCTCACTCTGGCTGATTGTAGAGAGACAGAGACAAGACCACAGGTGAAAGGTTATGCTTGGATTACACAGCAGGGCCTGGGGGGTGGTAGAAAACACCTACATAATTTGAGATCAACCTTAAAGGCATGGACAAAAAGTCCTGCAAATAAATTGGGTGTGGAATATGGAGGAAGTCAAGGACGGTGCTGATGATAGAACTCATTGA
>NW_008426122.1:0-330 GCF_000622305.1 Nannospalax galili | reverse complement strand
GGCAGTTACCTCCTACAGGCTGAAACTGAGTCCTGCAGATGGTATGTGCAAAGTAGTCAAGCACAAAGCAGGAACATTTTGACCTGCAGCAACGCAGATTTCATTTTGTCTATAAAATAATTTGTGAACATATTTTACACATAATGGATGACAACACCTACATTTACCCTTGTATTCAGGAGCCAGAGGACAAGAAATTACTGTGCGAGGATCAGAAACCAGTCACTGCTTCACGGGCCTCTCTCCGGAGGCTGAGTATGGCGTTACTGTTTTCATGCAGACACCAAATCTTGAGGGGCCAGGTATCCCCGTCAAAGAACATATCAGTAA
>NW_008426121.1:0-330 GCF_000622305.1 Nannospalax galili | reverse complement strand
TGATGATGTTTGAGTAGATGTTACTTTCCACAAATCTTAATAAAACACAGTTTCCACTGTCCAATGCAATCTTCCCTCTCCTGGTCACCTGTCTCTGTGAACCCTTCAGAGCTCAGGTTAGCCATCATGTTCACCTGGAAGTCACTTCCTGAATCTCCTCTTTCCAGAGGGTTCTGGTTGTGTGAAACATGCTGCCACTCGAAGCACACAGGTGCTCCGTGAACATCAGGACTACCTGTTTCCCTCCTATCAGCTCCAAGTGATCCGAGGAGTCTCTGGTAGAAGCTGGGCCAGCGGTGGAAGCGTTACCCTCTGTGAGAAGCCCCTCTG
>NW_008426120.1:0-330 GCF_000622305.1 Nannospalax galili | reverse complement strand
AATAAATAAATAAAAGACACCTGCAAAGTCTGTGGCTGGGGAGCCTGACATCCTCCATTGATCACATTTCTGATAGACTCAGCAATTGTCACAGAAACATACACAGAATCTTGGCCAGTAGAATATGTTTAAACTATGGGGAATTAATGTTAAATTCAAGCTACGCAGTATTCAGAGAAACCTGGTGAGAGTCAGATTCTACAGAAGAAACACAGACACAAGTTCCAAGCAGTACATGACATCAGAAAGGATCATCGCGACTGAGAACAGCATTCACAGCTGGAATGTGAAGGAGTGGGGCCAGATACTTGTTTTGTTTGTTTGTTTGTT
>NW_008426119.1:0-330 GCF_000622305.1 Nannospalax galili | reverse complement strand
CCATCTGGAATTAGTGATAAATTCATCTTTTTCATCAGCTTAAATTATTAAAATATTTTTCTAAAATCACGCATGAATCCTGTATTTGAAAAATGTAGCTTACCTGATTTTTAACACACACTTTTTCAAACGCATACACTTTTCATATTGGCAGCATTACCTTAAATATCTATTTTGCCTATTTAACCAAAGTCAAATTTTCAACCTCTTACCACTATGTGAGAAATACTTACTGTAGACAAAAGAATTCCATTTTTTTTTCTGTGACTGTTCTCCACTTTCCTAAAGAACTCTTCTGTACACTATGCAGAAATCAATCTTAGTTTTACA
>NW_008426118.1:0-330 GCF_000622305.1 Nannospalax galili | reverse complement strand
AACCCAGCCATTACATAACAGTGAAACCTTGACACAGATTGCTAAATAAATCTTTTTTTTGGGGGGGGGGTCTTTTTTTGAGACGTTTCCCTGACCTCCCCTCACCTACTCAGTTGGCCTGGAACTCACTGTAGATCAGACTGGCCTTGAACTCACAGAAATCTGCCTGCCTCTGCCTTCCAAACGGTGGGACTAAAGGCACGCGCCTCCGCGTCCTGTCGTTAAATAAATCTTGACTCTGCTCAGACTGAACACCATTCCCCACCCCCACACATAAAAGAAAGGGAAGCCTCGAAGTGGGAGCTGAGTCATTTCAAGCCTGAGAATACG
>NW_008426117.1:0-330 GCF_000622305.1 Nannospalax galili | reverse complement strand
GAAGAATGTGGAAGGCTTTGAAAGTTTGGGCTAGAAAATCTATCTATTGCTGTAAGAAAATGTTACAGAGTTGAACACAACTGAGAAAAGACTAGTCAGACTCAAAAAAGGACCAAATTGGCCAAATCTATTTACTGGCCAGTGACTGCACACTCTGAACCAACTTAGAGAATGCCACACTAACTGGGATGAGATGTGAGCTTTTAAAGGTAAAGCCCAAACAGGTAAGTCTCTTGGTACGGTAGCTAGATAAGCAGCCACAAAAGCCAGATAAGCCTGAATTGGGCCTCCTGGGATTATATGGGTGCATTCCTCAGTTACTCCTGCATC
>NW_008426116.1:0-331 GCF_000622305.1 Nannospalax galili | reverse complement strand
ATTCCTACCGTTTATTGTCTTCTTAGTCTTCTTGGGATAATTGATCAAACCGTCCCAATCTTACAGCATTTTCTAATACTAGTTGATACATTTTAAAAAATATATAGAAGCTAGATAGATTCACTGCTTCTGCATTTCCCTTGAAATACTGCTCTGGAACTTTCCAACACTATGATCCACTTTTCTGGTTGCTCGTCTGTAGTCCTCAGTTCTAGGATGCAATGTTTTGGTCAACTCTTTCCTAGCTATCCTGGGTTGATGCCCTAATTCCCCTCTGTTATGGTTTGGACATGGCTTGAGTGTGTTCTCTAAAGGTTCCTGTGACAGAGGT
>NW_008426115.1:0-330 GCF_000622305.1 Nannospalax galili | reverse complement strand
TGAAGGCTTTATAACAAAATCACAGTGCCAGACAAGGAAAACCTCCCTTTCAGTTGTTGGTCAGAGTAGTCCAAAAGATTCCCAAAATAACACAGGCTATTACAACAGCTCTTGATTGTCTCCCAGAATCTGAAGGTAAGACCCTGTAACCAAAGACACAACATACTTCAGACACAGGACTTGGGACAATGGAGTTGGAACCAGCCTGGAAGCCTCCTCTCTAAAGACTAGCTCTCATAATATCAGAAGGTACTGTGCAACCTGCCAAAGGAGAAAACTAATCAATGAGCCAATCCATCTATACAACCTATGAACCACAACAATGACTAA
>NW_008426114.1:0-330 GCF_000622305.1 Nannospalax galili | reverse complement strand
ACTAGACATAATGGATTTTTGTTTTGTGTTTGTATTTTGAGACCTAGGCCAGGTTCAGCCTAACCTCAAACTTGTTGTGTAGACCTTGCACTCCTGATCCTTCTGCCATCATCTTCCAAGTGCTGAAATTACAGGCATGAGCCACCATGGTTGGCTGAACATAACTCATTTTCTGTTCACAGCATTCTATAATATAAGGTGTCTGTTCCACAGATGCACAAACTGAAGAGCAGAGTGGAAAAGTCACCTGGCCAAAGTCCCTGGATCAGAACTGCTGAAAGCTGAAGGGAAACACCCCAAATCACAAGTACCAAAACCTACTGGAGCAGG
>NW_008426113.1:0-330 GCF_000622305.1 Nannospalax galili | reverse complement strand
AATGTGCATTCATTAATTTAGGGACATTTAGTTTGTTTCTATTATATAGGTATTGTGAAAAGAGCAACAAAATCATGGCTTAACAATTACCCTTACAGGAGGATGTTGAGCCCTTTAGGTATATATCAAGGAGTTGTACAACCAGATCATATGGTAGGTGTGTTTTAGTTCTTCAAGAGTTTTCCATGCTGCTTTCCATAGTGGCTGCACCAGTTTGAATTGCAGCAGAAGTGGACGAGGATCCCACTGTCCTTGCATTCCTGCTTTTGGTATCTTTAAGTTCTTGAATTTAGCCATTCTGACTGGGTTAAGATGAAATGTTAAGATAGT
>NW_008426112.1:0-330 GCF_000622305.1 Nannospalax galili | reverse complement strand
AAAAAGTGCTTGACAATCTACTGAGTAATCCTTTAATGTATTAGGCTGTTGGATAGAGGAGGGCTGTGCTCCTTGCTGCTCTGGGTGAACCCAGTGCCTTCTGGCCTATGTAATTCTGAGTCGCCCTGTCTGTGAGGAGCAGAGGCACTTCTGCTACTTTTTCAAAGGCCAGCATTTGGAAAGCTACTAAGGTATAATTTTCATGCCAGTCTTCAGGTAGGGAAGAAATTCAGCTGCCTGTTCATTTTTTCTGATATGATTTTAAGCAAACACAGAAAGTCATGTTTGTATTTGTCCTTGTGAATTTTATTTGGAAATAATAAAAAAAAA
>NW_008426111.1:0-330 GCF_000622305.1 Nannospalax galili | reverse complement strand
ATTCAGATTTTTCAGTCTGTGCTGGATAAGGTCAAGCTGACTGTGTCCTAACACAGGCAGTGTATGTCAACACAGGGAAAAGCATTTAGTCTTACTGAAACAGGGCTATGAAGTTCTCCATGGGCCAGCCCAAGAAAATGGATTTCTGGCAATGATTGGGGCCCATCTAATCTGTAACCATGGATCCATCACAGGGAAATCAGTGGGACGATGTATTTTATCTTACAGGTTAGGTTATACCTAAAAGTGAGCCAAACAAGACCTCTGTTTGTTAGTTCAGTTTTAAATGAGGGACCACTGTTCACATGGTAAAACACAGTTCTTCATCCT
>NW_008426110.1:0-330 GCF_000622305.1 Nannospalax galili | reverse complement strand
TTGGTGGCCTTGCCCTCAGACTGATACAGGTTCATAATTTAATCTTCATCCATGTCCTTCATGCAGCCTTGGCTACAGAATGCACAATAGGGCAGAAACATTTCAGTTTCAGGCATGCACATGAAGTATGGAGACATCTAAAAGCATGCTTTTTAGATGCACTGGGACGAATAAAGAGGCATCAAAGAGATTAAAAGTTTGAACAAAAATGAGGCTGCCAATAGGATTAAACCTGACTTATTAACTGACTTTCTTACTAATGAATTTCAGGATGACAAGAGATTCTTGGAGCTGGACCCTTGGTTTTCCTGGTCACATCAGCTCTCTCTG
>NW_008426109.1:0-330 GCF_000622305.1 Nannospalax galili | reverse complement strand
GTGGGGGGGAGAGAAAGTACAAGTTTTCAGAAGCTACATTTATGGTATGTTTAATTTTCACTTTTTAAAAATAGAAACCTAGATTGACTTCTCAGTGCAATTTTGTTCTGTTTGGATAAATTCTTTATTTCCATAGTTTCCATTTCCTTTTGACTGTTTTTGTTTCAATAGTCACTGGAAATATGACTTATCTTCTATAAAATAGAATTTGATGCAAACATTAAGTTGAACATTCAACTGTCTATTTTGTTGAGACCATTTAGGAATGTAAGTTCATAAAATTATGTTACCAAGTTTAAATATTTAAGAATAAATGAAATGACATATTCT
>NW_008426108.1:0-330 GCF_000622305.1 Nannospalax galili | reverse complement strand
TGTTGGTGAACTGGGTGGCTTGATGTAAATTGATTTTAGTGACTAGAGTTTTGCCTAAAGTGCTTATCAACTTAAAACATTTCTGATTTTTCCAAACCATTATGGCATTTATAAATTATTTCCCTGTTATGAAAATGCATTTCAAAGGTAGCACATTAATTCTCTATTTGTTTTTATTTCAAGCAGTAAGAAATAATTATGTCTAGTTCCCTAACAGGTACAGAATAGGAACACAAGGGGAAAATGCAAAACGATTAGAAGCCTCGCTTCCCTAACTTTCCACAGATATTTACTGTTCATAATTTAATAATTAGGAGGAACCATTCCGTC
>NW_008426107.1:0-330 GCF_000622305.1 Nannospalax galili | reverse complement strand
ATTGAAGGTGTCATGGAGAGAATCTGAGGTTTGGCATCCTGTGAGGCCAGGCCAGGCCACTGGTGAAGGTGCAGCCTCAGTTAGAATGGAGACCCAAGTATATTGGAGATCCCTGGACCATGGGAGGATTAACAAGCACAGTTCCAGGTGTTCAGTGGAGCCGGCCTGAGCCTCTGAGATAAGCTGTGTCGTGGATGGCAGAGTCAGAGAAGTGGAGTTGCCCAAGTTCCTTGAAGCCCAGAAGATCATAAGTGAATCCCAGATGTCAGCCTGGACCTTCTTTGCTAGACTTTGGTTTTGCTTAAGTGTGCCTGATTCTTCCCTTTTGAA
>NW_008426106.1:0-330 GCF_000622305.1 Nannospalax galili | reverse complement strand
TTCACAGTGACTGAGGAAAGCAAGATGCTGCCTTTTAAAAGATCCATTTTCCAAACTGGTCTACAGAATTCTAGGAATGAGCAGGTCCTCTGATGAGGGCTCTTAGGACTGTCAAATGGCGGCAAGTTGCGTTCCAGGTTTGCTAAATGGGGCTTCCCTCATTTACTTTAAAATTTTATTTCAGTTAAATTGTAATGTTTTCTTTTTCTAAATTTGAAACAATGCACATGAATATGGAGCTTTTACGTGAAAACCCAGATGTGTAGTTTTTCTATCAAGATTTGTCAGACCAGGCTGCAGTGCAGAGAGGTGTGTCCACCAGATGGAACC
>NW_008426105.1:0-330 GCF_000622305.1 Nannospalax galili | reverse complement strand
TTAAGAGCATCATCAATATGGGATTAATTTTGCATTAACTAGAAGGATTGTGAGTTACCCTAGAATCTCTCACCTTCTCCCCTGGGTGGGCCTCTTGTCGTTGATGGGTATGTGTTCTGACTGGCTGCTGGTGAGATGACATTTCTCTCCTAGGACATAGCAGGCTTCTCTTATGTGCTAGGTGAGAATGACTGTTCTTTACCTTTTAATTTTTTCTGAATGAAGTGTTACTAATACCACTGTGGGGTAATTTTCTTGAATTAAAAAATAATCTATAATGAAGCAAGAAAGGCCACGTGTAGGTTCAAAGCTGGGTGATAGGTATGTGGA
>NW_008426104.1:0-330 GCF_000622305.1 Nannospalax galili | reverse complement strand
CATGTATAACAGTGAACCTATGTCATGCAATTCCATGGAAGCCAGAAGAGGGCATCGGATCCCCTGGAACTGGACTTGAGGATGGTTGTTAGCTGCCTGTGTGGGTGCTGGGAATTGAACCCAATCCATCTGCTCTTAACCGCTGAGCCATCCCTCCAGTCCCCATGGTTAATCTCTAGTGTTTTCTTGATCTCTCTGTGCATCCTGACCACCATGAAGTAACCAGTTTTGTTCGACCACAAAGTCCTGTTGTTTCTCTTTATTATGACAAACTGGCTGACAAAATCAACTTAAGAAAAGAAGGTTTTCTTCAGGCTGAGGGTTTATTAT
>NW_008426103.1:0-330 GCF_000622305.1 Nannospalax galili | reverse complement strand
GCTGAAAGACTAGGGTTAGCTCAGTGATAGAACACATGCTTAGAATGCAAATGCCCTGGATTTGATACTACCACTGCAAAAATAAAGAAGAAAGAAAGTTAAACAGAGTATTCCTGTGGCATTTAGTGTTATTATCATCTTGACAGAATCTAGAAGCACCTGGGAGATGGGTCTCGAAGCACTGAGTAGGAAGGCCCATTTCCTGGCTGGGATCCTGGACGATACAAGATGGAGAAACTGAGCTGAGCACTAACATGCATCATGCTGTCTCCAGAAATTGTGGGTGTGATGTGACCAGCTGCCTCTAGATACTGCCACCTTGATGCCCCC
>NW_008426102.1:0-330 GCF_000622305.1 Nannospalax galili | reverse complement strand
TCTGGAAGTTTTGCTCAAGGGTTATTTTTCTGAGGATGTGAAGGCTTTTGCAGCTGTTGGTTGGCGCTGCCCACATTGCCTAGCAGCACAATCTTCCCATCTAAGAATGGCTACAGCGAAGGAAGCCTCGGTGCGGGTCTCCCAGACGCTGCTCTGGCCTGGGAGCTCAGTGTACACACTTGGGGCAGACGTTACTTTTACCCAGTTTACACTCTAGTCTGAGCAAGAGGCAGCCTGTGACAGATACCCTTCACTCCTGCAGGGTGATTGCTCAACTCCCGGGCGAACAATGGGAAAGGGGTTTTTTAAAAGAAGAAAATCAGCCCCCCC
>NW_008426101.1:0-330 GCF_000622305.1 Nannospalax galili | reverse complement strand
GGGGGCAGGAGACACGACCATCTGCACGTCAGAGGGAGCAGGTGACCCGACAATGTGCATATCAGAGAAGGCTGGTGAGAAGACCATGCGCACGTCAGAAGGGGCAAGTGACAGGAGCATCCACACGTCAGAGGGGCAGGTGACACGACCGTCTGCATGTCAGAGGGGCAGGTGCAAGATCATCTGGACGTCAGAGGGGGCAGGTGACACGAGCATGTTTATGGAAGAGAGGTGAGGTGACAGGACAATGTGCACGTCGAAGATGATAGGTGACACGAACATATGGACGTCAAAGAGGGCAGGTGACATGACCATGTGCACGTCAGAGAG
>NW_008426100.1:0-330 GCF_000622305.1 Nannospalax galili | reverse complement strand
CCTACATTTAGTTTTTAAGGTATGCATGAACTTGGAGGATACCTCTTTCCCCAGGCAGCTCTTGGAACTCTGTTCCCTGGAACTGTGCTTCAAGGTCAAGCTTTCCCAGTCTTCATGATTTCAGTGAAGAAGGGCATACCTCAGCTCTTCGATATTTCTCAAGCACACCCACATTCATTAACTTTTCAGGTGAAGTATCAAACTGATGGTCCAGGAAATAAGATCAGGTGCTCAGGTCAAAAGACACAAAAGCACATGGTTTTGCTGGTGTTTGGTGTTGAGTCATTAGTCCAGATTATGTCTCATATATATATATATATATATATATAT
>NW_008426099.1:0-330 GCF_000622305.1 Nannospalax galili | reverse complement strand
AATGGAAAGAGAAGAACTATTTTTACATGGTAAATCAATTTTTTCTTATATAGTACCACTAAGTTAAACTCATGCTCATCATCATCATCATTCTTTCTAGTGGACAGCGTCACAGTGAGAAGCTGCTTTATTTTGGCCCCTCGGGGCTGAATGGATTGTCTTTCTCTTTTCCTGCTACAATCATAATCAGTGAATCAGAGATCAAAATCAGAACAAGAATACTGTTGCTAAGGGACACATACAGGCTCGTATACTTATTTACATATAATTCTTACATACTTAACTCATATTGGGTGTTTACATATTGGGTGTTTACATCATTATCCAGAA
>NW_008426098.1:0-330 GCF_000622305.1 Nannospalax galili | reverse complement strand
TGGGAATCGAACCTGGGTCCTCTGCAAAAGCAACCAGTGCTCTTAACCACTTAGCCATCTCTCCAACTCATTTCACTTTTAATACGTTGGGAATTTAACAGCAAGGAGTAAGACAATCTTAGCATGTTTTGTAGTTCAGTTTTTGAAAACTCTGGAAAAACTGGTCAACTGAACTATTTGTTAGAAATATTTGAAAACTTACACAAGAGTGGAATAGTATATATATACAGTAGGAATTTATGCTGTTTACTTACTGTATGCTTAAAAAAATCTGGACAACTAGGCGTGGTGGCACACGCCTTTAATCCCAGCTTGGGAGGCAGAGGCAGG
>NW_008426097.1:0-330 GCF_000622305.1 Nannospalax galili | reverse complement strand
ACAGAAAGCAAGGTTCAAACAGAACATCAGTGGGCCAATCAGGTTTACACAGCACAGCAAAGTTCAAACACAGAAAACTTTGAATTTACCAATCAACTAGCTGTTATAGCACAGGCGTGGGCTTGGGTAAGCGAAGCAGGCCTAGATCAGAACACCTTGTGGTATGTGGGCAGGCCATTTCTCAGAATTCAAAGTTGTTTCTCCCTTCTAGGTACCTTTCATAAATAGGGTAAAAGGTACTTCTCCTGAAATGGCTGCTTTGGGAGAAATGGAGTAACTTAGGCTAGGTTAATTAGCTGAGATAGTTCAATGAACAACCAACCACTTGAA
>NW_008426096.1:0-330 GCF_000622305.1 Nannospalax galili | reverse complement strand
CCCAATGTTCCATCACAATGCTCTAATATGTCTAAAAATGCTCCATTTTGACATCACATTCCCCAGTGTACCATAAAAATGCACCAATGAGTCATCACAATGCTCAATGATCCTTCACGATGCCACATAGTGCCATCACAATGCTCCAATGTGACATCACAATGCTCCAATGTGTCATCACAAAACTCCAATGAGACATATCAATGCAGTGTGCTGTCACAGGCCCCAGTATGTCATCCCAAATCTCAATGTGCCATCACTCTACTCCAATGTCTCATTACAATGCTCAAATGTGCCATCCAAATGCTCAGTGTGCCATAACAGTGCACC
>NW_008426095.1:0-330 GCF_000622305.1 Nannospalax galili | reverse complement strand
AAACATATTGGAGCATTGTGATGGCACATTGGGGCATTTTCAGGGAACATTCAGCATCGTGGTGGCCCATTGAGCATTATCATGGCACACTGGGGGTATTGTGATGGCACACTGATCACTGACATGTTTCATTGCAGCTTAGTGATGACACATTATAGCATTGTGATCGCACATTAGTGTATTGTGATGGCACATTGAAAATTGTTATGACATATTAGGGCATTGTGAGGGCACGCTGAACATTGTGATGGCACACTGAGCATTGTGATGACACATTGGGTCATTGTGATGGCACACTGAACTTGGTGATGTCACATTTGAGCATAGTGA
>NW_008426094.1:0-330 GCF_000622305.1 Nannospalax galili | reverse complement strand
ACGGTGGTTTTTAAATCAGTGATCAAAAGGCCAACTCAGAAAACAGCTAAGAAATAAATACAAGAATAATGAAATTTATTAAACACATTCAGAGAAATTTGCTGATGAAAATTGTCACATTCTCCATGGTAATTGAAGTCAGCCTTTGATTTATCTTAGTAATAGAAAAATCTAAACTGAAATAATAAATAAACAATAAAATAGTACTAGCAGCAGTTAAAAACTGACTGAATTACCTATCTATACTGATGCTTTAGCTCAAAGTGCAAAGCTATAATATACTTAATAATAAAATGCAATGTTTCACCAGTGCCCACATTAAGATGAGAA
>NW_008426093.1:0-330 GCF_000622305.1 Nannospalax galili | reverse complement strand
TGTAGATTGAGGGTTAGGTTTAAGGTTAGGTTTAGGGGTGGTTTTAGGACTGGGGCTAAATATAGGGTTATGCTTAGTTTTACAGTTAGGCTTAGGGTTGGAGCAAGATTTAGGGTTACGGTTTTGGTTATGGTTAATTTTGGTCTACAGTATATATTTTGGATTATTCTCAGAGTTGGAGTTATGGTTAGGGTTATGGTTAGAATCAGGGCTAGGGGAATGTTAAGGGATAGAGTTAGGTTTACAGTAAGAATTACAAATGGGGCTAAGGTTGGAGTTAGGGTTAGGTTTGAGTTGAGGTTTATTTATAGGTTTACGCTTAGGAATAGG
>NW_008426092.1:0-330 GCF_000622305.1 Nannospalax galili | reverse complement strand
CTTCTAATCATGTAGTTATTAAAAATTTTTTTAATGTCTAGCTCTGTAGATCTCCTTTTAGTTCTGTTTCCCTGGAAAATTCTGCAATTGCTGTCAATGTGTTTTGTACTTTCTATAAATCTAATTGTACAGAGTATTTTTTTCCATCAGGATGTCTTTACTCCAGGTTGTATTTGTGAGATTCATCCCTAATTTTCACAGGTCCATTCACTTAGCTGTTCACAGGCTTGAGACTGCCCATTCTGGGTCTAGAGTGCCTCAGTGGACAGCAGCCAGTAGGTGGCACCAAAACATCTGGTGGAATTACTGCAGAGTTGGAGGTTTATGTGA
>NW_008426091.1:0-330 GCF_000622305.1 Nannospalax galili | reverse complement strand
TGGGGGGGGTTATAGTGGCAGGTTCAGATATAGGAGGGGTCTAAATATGATTAAGATATATTGTTTGAAATGCACAAAAATTGAATAGAAATATATTGTACCCCCCACATTGAAAATCCAGATGGATATCAAGTATAAAGTGTATCCAGAAAAGTCATGATCCTTGTCTCAATCCTTAAAAGTTACAAATAGAATTGAAGTAGAGTACCTTAAATGTTTTTTAAACTCTTGATTCCTTTTATTGAGAAACAGTAGCAATAAAAAAAAGTCTGGGTGTTAGCTGAGCTTATTGCTCTTTAGCGTGCTTTGCTTTTGCAAACAACTTATGTG
>NW_008426090.1:0-330 GCF_000622305.1 Nannospalax galili | reverse complement strand
TTCTACCATGTGGGTCCTGGGGATTGAACTCAGGTTGTCAGGCTTGGCAGCAAGTGCCTTTATCTGCTAGGCCATCTCGCCAGCCCTGTTTTGTTTCTTAAGACAGTCTTGCTAATAAGCTCTGACTGGCCTTGAATTCATGTCTATTCTCCTGCCTCAGCTTCCTGAGTACTGGGATTACAGGTGTATGTCGGTCCATTGGGCTTGTCCTAACACTTAATAGTTTTTAAAAAATTATTTTATTTTTATTATTTTAAATTATGTGTCTGTGCTTGGGTATGTGTGTGTGAGTGCAGGTACCAGCAGAGACCAGGAGAGGGTGCCAAATCT
>NW_008426089.1:0-330 GCF_000622305.1 Nannospalax galili | reverse complement strand
TCCTGCATATACACTCAAAGGATTCTAAATCAACACAGCACAGAGATACTTGTACATTCATGTACCCTGCAGCACTATTCATAATAGCTAAGTTCTGAAATCAGCATAGGTGCCTATCAGCAAATGAATGGATTCCCTTATGTTCATTTTGATGTGTTATGTGGGTTTCAGTATTTCTAAGTCCAAAACTAAGGTCATGCTCTCCACTTCCAAACCGGCCCACTCACCCTTGTTTCAGTACAGGGCAGCAGCAAGTTTCCATAGGCTCACATCCAAGGTGGCTTAATTATACAAGGGTATTCCAGAGTCGTGTTCCTCCACGACCTCTGC
>NW_008426088.1:0-326 GCF_000622305.1 Nannospalax galili | reverse complement strand
TTTAGGGGAAAAGTTGCAATTTTGTGGCTAAAAATTAAAACCAACATAAAAATTCTACAAGACAATGTTTAAGGTAGAAAGTAAAAGCCAGATTTCTTTATTATTTTTTTACTTTTTTGGTCTTTTTGAGGCAGGTTCTCCCTGTAGCCCCAGATGGCCTGGAACCCACAGAGATCTGCCTGCCTCTGCCTCCGGAGTGTTGGATAAAAGGTGCATATCACCATGTCCGGTATCTTTTTTTTTTAATTAATTAATTAATTTTTTATTTTATGTGTACAAGTGTATTGTGTGTGTATGTGTGTGTGTGTGTGTGTGTGTGTGTGTGT
>NW_008426087.1:0-330 GCF_000622305.1 Nannospalax galili | reverse complement strand
GAACCCCCGGCACATCCGCATCTTGCCAGCAGAGCCAGTTTTTAGCCTCCTCTGATGAGGTGCTGCTCCTCATGCCCTGGATCTGAGGTCCCGGGACCAGGGGCCAATGACATGGGACTTCCTCCTTCGGAGGATGGTCTTATCAGCCTCAGTGTCAATTAGACATCGAAATTTCTTTCCATCTATAAGTATGTCCATCTTAGGTCTTAGGCCTGGGACAATGGGAACAGTCCAATTAGCCTGGGATTGGGTGTTTAGGCAGTGGGTTAAGGTGGAGTGCTGGACCAGGCCCCACGAGGGGCTGTGCTTTATGCCTCCTTGGGGTGACGG
>NW_008426086.1:0-330 GCF_000622305.1 Nannospalax galili | reverse complement strand
AGGGGATAAGCATCTGCTGTGTTGAGCCACTGAGATTTGAGGGCTGCTTTGGGTCAGTACAACCTAGCCCATCCCAACTCTGGGCTTTGGGCTCTTAGGGTGTGTCTTCTAGCCTGTGCAATTATAGGAAACAAAAAATAATTAATCTTGGAGGATGGGATCTCAGTGCTTCCAGAATTAGTAGGTAAACTGATGAGATTTACATACTGTCAAAGCAGTCCCTCACAGCATGCTTACTACTTACAAAGAAAATACAGAATGCTACGGTTTTGAAATTTAGTTGACACTAACTTGCCAAGCGATTAGTACATTAGCAGTAATGGGATAAAT
>NW_008426085.1:0-330 GCF_000622305.1 Nannospalax galili | reverse complement strand
TAGTTCTGAGAACCCCCTTGCTGGAGGCCTGGGATGCAGAAGAGAGTCTGGCTCCTGCTTCTCTGTTGTCTCCTGAATGAGCACCTGGAGCCACCTGGGACTATGTGACTAAAAGTAGGAGAGGCACCTGGGTACCTCATGCTGGGCCAACGCTACTGACAGCTCACTATCCCGATGCCTCACCCCAGTTTCTGCCATAAGTCCTTTTAAAAAGCACCACACTAGCTGCACCATGGTACCCTATTTCCTGGGACCCTCCTCCTATACAGGAGCTTCTCTCTATCTCAATATATATGTAATCTCTCTTCTCTCTCCTCTCTCTCTCTCTCT
>NW_008426084.1:0-330 GCF_000622305.1 Nannospalax galili | reverse complement strand
ATGAGGTTCAGAGGCTCCCACGTTGTGGCGCCAGATATAGGGCGCGGGGGGCGCCAGGAATGGGGCACGTGAATCGTTCCCCTGTGCTCCCTGGAAGCGGCGGCGGGTGCATCTCTGTCCGCCGCTTTTTGGTGTTGAAAGTTCCTCCGCTGCTGAGGTTTACTCAGACAGTCCTGTCCTATTTTCACCCGTGTGCTTTCCTCAGGATGCGAGGTCCCCTGGCTACTGGACCACATGGGAAGAGTACAAGGACGGCGAAAGCTAGGGTGACCATGGGTTGGTGATGGAAGGATTCTGCCTCCCGGGGAGACTAGATTGCAGGCAGGAGAC
>NW_008426083.1:0-330 GCF_000622305.1 Nannospalax galili | reverse complement strand
TGAGTATTAATTCACAACTGTTCTCTACAGTGTGTCTTCTTAGACAGTGGGAAGTGATATGATTTTGGGTTTGTTTACTTTGCAATCTTTCTCCCTTCCTTCTTTCTCATGGGAAGCAAAGGACTGCCCTGAGCCTGAGATGTCACAGACCCCTCAGGCCCCAGACTTGATTTGCTGGCTCCTCTGACCCTGTGTGCTGTGTGCTTGTGCTTTCAATGTGGGACCCTGACTCGTCTAATTGCTTCTTTCTGCTTCTGTAATTTGCTTGGCTTAAGGCATCACTAACTCCATTTTGACTAGCTGTTTCAGGCAAGCCTGGGCATGCCCAGA
>NW_008426082.1:0-330 GCF_000622305.1 Nannospalax galili | reverse complement strand
AAGCAGTAAATTCAAACAAGCAGTAAATTCCTCTTTCCCTAACAGTCTCCACGCCTAGCCTGATGGGTAGCTTCAGAAGAGGAGAAAGAGAAGCCAACTCTGGCTATGTGATGCCCTGAGCTGCCTTGGAATTCAGCCCAGTAGGGTGGCCAGCACTCAGGAGGCTGAGGCAGGAAGATCATGAGTTTGAGTCTACCCTGAGCTGTCACATAGCAAGTATGTCTCAAAAAAATTTTTTTTATTATAAAATTAAATATACCGTTTCTGAGCTATGCAAATATTGCAAATGGCTCCTATAACCCCCTGAAATTGTGTGCATAGTTGTGTGTG
>NW_008426081.1:0-330 GCF_000622305.1 Nannospalax galili | reverse complement strand
AAACTCAGCAATAAATACCCAACCAATTCTACTCAGAAATAGGGTGGCACACGCCTTTGATTTTAACACTCTTAGCAGAGGCAGGCAGATGTGTATGAGGCCAGTCTACTGTAAATTTCAAGTTCCAGGCCAACCATTAATGTAATGAGACCCTGTCTCGAATAAAAAAACAAAACAAAAATCAACAAAAAAACTCAAAACAATACAAAATTTAGGGGCTGGAGAGACGATTTAGCATTTCAGAGCACTGGGCCCTGGCTCAGTTTACAGCACCCTCAGGGTAACTAACAACCGTCAATAACTCCGGTTCCGGGGATCCAATGCCTTTTT
>NW_008426080.1:0-330 GCF_000622305.1 Nannospalax galili | reverse complement strand
TATCATTTGTTCATGTTCTTGAGTCCTGCATGAAGGACAAACTTGCATCTTTGAGATGCAATAGCCATTTATATACAGAAAATGGAGGAAAGGTCGCCTAGTGAGTGAATCACAGGAGGAAGATGGAAAAACGCCACCTATCAGGTGTCCTCAGTGAACCACTGGACCTTTTAACAATGTAATTCTTTCTTTGGGTGCCATTATTCTTGAACTTCGTGCAGTCAGGTAAATACACAACTAGCATGCTATACTTCAAACTCAGTGCAAAAAGTTACCTTGTTAGCATTCCGGTTAAATGAGATAAGTATTATATTAATATAAAATAATACT
>NW_008426079.1:0-330 GCF_000622305.1 Nannospalax galili | reverse complement strand
ATATTCTCCCTCATATGTGGATCCTAGCAGCAAATCTTTAAAAGTGAGTGTGTATGGGATAGGAAATGGCTGTTTCTCCAAATATCTGTCTTTCCCACCTCCAAATGTTATATTCTGATATACTGTGGATGACTTTCGAAAACATTACTTATCTGTGACTCTATCTAATATTCTGAGCTAATAAAGTAATAGTCAAAAAATGTAACTAAAGAAAATAAAGATGCCATTGATCTTAAAAAATAAAGTGAATATGTATCCAGACATAACTTCAGGAACTAGGATAATGAAAAGGAATCGGGGAAGTAAAGGAAAAGAAAGAACTGAGAGAGA
>NW_008426078.1:0-330 GCF_000622305.1 Nannospalax galili | reverse complement strand
TGTCTAGAGCTAAGGTTAAGGTTAGGGAGAGCACTAGGTCTATGGTTAGGTCTTGATTTAGGGCTGGGGTGAGGGCTAGTTTTAGGGTTAGAGTTTTGGAATGCAACACATGACTCTAAAAATTTCTGACAATGTGTCAACCTGAGGCAGAGAAGAAACATGGTCTGTTTCCTCTAATTTGACAAAAGCAGGTACAATTACCTGCCCATGAGATGGAGCAAGGGTAGCCACATCTGGATGTGACTCTGTATCAGTTGTTGTGGTAGGTCCTCTTCAGACACACCAGTCAGAAGGTGTGTGGGCTCAGCTGCTGACATGCTGGATTCCATG
>NW_008426077.1:0-330 GCF_000622305.1 Nannospalax galili | reverse complement strand
TGCTCCCAGGGAAGCAGAGGGAGGTGAGGGCGGGACCAGGCCGAGAAGGCTCCTGGGGACCTCGATAAGGAACTGTGTCCACCTGGATGCAAGGGATCAGGAAGCAGTGGTGGTTTCCCTGGTGTCTGGGGTGTCAAGACAAGGAATGGGACAGGACCCAGGCCAGAGAGTGGCCGATGAGTCGTGCAGGCCCAGGGAAGCAGAGGGAAGTCATAAATCAATTTATTTTTACACTTATGGTCATTTGAGAATCTGTTCCTCTGGGGTCACATGGGCTTGGAAGGAGCTCCTGGCTCCTTTCTTTCACCAGTTCCATCTATGTGAAGATAA
>NW_008426076.1:0-330 GCF_000622305.1 Nannospalax galili | reverse complement strand
CTGAGTTCATTTTGCCTCGTTTTTCAGACGCTAGACAAAAACGGCCCTTCTTCAATGAGCTTCCTGGGCTGAAGGAGCAGCTCCATTGGTAAAATACTTGTCTTGCACGTATTTTACCAATTCATGGGACATGAATTTGACTTCCAGAATCCACATTAAGAAAACGGTCATGAGTTCTTGTAATCGCAGTGCCAATGAGGCTGAGACAGGCAGAACCCTGGGGCTCACCAACCAGCCAGCCTAGTGCTTTGGTGTGTTTCAGGGTAGTAAGGGTCCTTGTCTCCATTTTTTTTTAAAAAAAGACCGAAACAACAACAACAACAAAAAAAA
>NW_008426075.1:0-330 GCF_000622305.1 Nannospalax galili | reverse complement strand
CCTTTAATCCCAGCACTCTGGAGGCAGAGGCAGGCAGATCTCTGTGAGTTTCTGGTCACCTACGGAAGAAGGACACTCAGGCTGTCTTGTGACCTCCACACACACATGCATACATGTGCACATGAAACCTCATGCACACATGTCCATGAACACACATGAACACATACACATGATAACATACATAGACACAAGGACTGATGCTGTGATTCCAGGGTTTGGTCACTAGGATTTGCATAGTACCTGCTTAGTTGTGTGGCTTTTGGGTGGCTTATACTTTCTTTCTTTCTATAGGGGGCAAGATGGAGAGAAAGAAGAAAAGCCCAAAGACGA
>NW_008426074.1:0-330 GCF_000622305.1 Nannospalax galili | reverse complement strand
TCCCTGAACAAGAGGACAGGTGACTCATCACAGCTACAGGACATATCAAGAAATTCCCATAGTCCCCTGGGACATTGTCGACATTTCAGGGCAAGAAACAAAACTGTCCCTTAAGCCCCTTTGACCAAATTAGTATGGGCTTTTAACATCCCAGGTCAGTTGTAACAGCTTGGTACCTCTATGTAATATATAGATAAGGCTTGACCAAAACCCAAATATTCTCAAACATTCACTGGAAGAGATTTACCATCACAGGTAAACTAGGCACAGCCCAGGAATGGGACCTTAAAACAAGAATTTCTTAAGTCTGTCTCAAATGAAGGCTGTTCT
>NW_008426073.1:0-330 GCF_000622305.1 Nannospalax galili | reverse complement strand
CCTGTGCCTTGAGCTTCAGTGGATCTGAAATGTCTTCTGGCCTTCATGGGTGTGGGTGGCACACACATAAACACACACCTATGCATAAGTAAAAGTGAAATGAAGTGCCAGTAGGAAAGAAAATATTTGAAACTAACCTGTGATGGTTGTGTGCACACAGCCAGGGATTAATACCATTAAGTGCATGCCCCCACACCACATACATGTTCTGGTGGGGGGATACCCTGAAAAGGGGATTCATTTAGCTTTGGTGATAAGGTAATGGCTTCTAAGTATTTGAATATCCTTTTTTATCAACCTTTTTAGAAAATATTTTATTTTATGTGTATG
>NW_008426072.1:0-330 GCF_000622305.1 Nannospalax galili | reverse complement strand
AGGGAGGGAGGGAGAGCCCCCCGAAAAGGGTGAGGTCAGAAACAGTAGGGAAGATATGAGGGCTTGTAGATGGAAAATAATGTAAGACAGCTAGGCTGACTAGATAAGAGGAAGGACAGGGCCCTGGGGAAAACTGTAAAGCCGGTCTTGGCAGGCTGGCAGGCTCTCGCTGGCTCCTGAGGCGCACACACACAGCACTGTTACTCTGTCTCCTAGTAAACTTCTCAACTTTATGAGTAATTACACCTTTATACATATTCTAGTATCTAACTCTAACAGACTGAATTATGGGTAAGGAGAACTTCTAAGAAAGCTTTCACACACTCCAAG
>NW_008426071.1:0-330 GCF_000622305.1 Nannospalax galili | reverse complement strand
GGCAATACATGCATACACATAAAATAGAAATAATAAATAAAATTTTTAAAAATTAAAAGAAAAAATTAATCACTAGTAAAGTTGAATATAATTTTTTAAGTATAGCACTAGAAAATATTTTTATATGAAAATAATATGTATTTGTAAATTATCCTTGTAAATTTGGTAATTACAGCTTCTTTTAGTTTTAATCTTAACTTTGGTTAAAGATTATAAAGTTAAAAGTTATAAAGTGATTATAACTTCTTTTTAATATATTTTAATTGAATTTTTGTCTTTGTGCATTTCACACATTTTAATTTAGGCACCCTCCCCATCTGCACCCCCCCC
>NW_008426070.1:0-330 GCF_000622305.1 Nannospalax galili | reverse complement strand
TACTTTTCATTGGTCCTATAATTTGCTTCTCACTTAGGGTTTAAGAGATTATAGTAGATGCATGCTTCTTACTTCTCTTAGATAATTTTGACTTGTTATTGAGATGGAGGAGTGTACACATCTATGCCTGTACCAATTTTATACTGTAGAAGTAGAATTTATCTGGAATTGCTAGTAATGCAGTCAAGTGATGTCTTGTATTTATATATCTCTTTACACCTTAAGCACATTTCTTTACAGCTATGAATAGTATGTATATGTATAGGTAAACTAAAATTGTATTTAACATCAATCAGTTAGGTGGCTTTTGCTCTATCTTAAAAAGCAGTA
>NW_008426069.1:0-330 GCF_000622305.1 Nannospalax galili | reverse complement strand
CTTGTGGAATTTCATGTTCCCTTGTGTCCAGGTGATTGATCATCTGAGAAAGGATGTCTTAGAGAATCCTCAGCCTGAAAACAAGGTCTTCCACATGTCTCATGAATATGAGATAGGCATTTTGTTCACCTCATGCTGGTGTCTCCTGGTGAAAGCAGAACCAATTTTTCCTCTCACACCTTTATTTGCAGAGAATTAACCTGGCATCTCTTCATTGTTTGGTTTAGGGTAATAATTTGTATTGGTGTACATATTCACTGTTCATTGTTTGATTTACAGTAAAAATCTGTATTTGTTCCAATTGTGGTGACAGATGCTTGTAATTCCAAC
>NW_008426068.1:0-330 GCF_000622305.1 Nannospalax galili | reverse complement strand
TTTAAGTCTGATACCAGGGCAAGTCAAGAGAGAAATACAACATAAACACAACAAATGTTTGCTTTTATCAATTCAGAAGGAAAGTGGGTTCCACAATGTAGATGACAGGAAATGTCTCACAGTGGGTAAAGGAGGCACTCCTTGAAAGACCTGAACCACACAAGGACAGGAGGCCAAATTCTACGGCAGAGGACACACAGCATGGGGCTACTCTGGGGACTGGAGGGATGGATTAGATTGGGAACAGTCCTGAGAGAACTTTCTGGAGTAATGAGAGGAATCCACATCTTGGCAGGTGTTCAGGCTCCATGCTGTGTGTCTGTCAGCCCA
>NW_008426067.1:0-330 GCF_000622305.1 Nannospalax galili | reverse complement strand
AAAAAAAAGAGTAGTCTCCATATTGATGAATTTCGCACTAATAAACACTAAACACTTCATTAAAAATCCTGATTGCTTTGTTTAATAATTAGTAAAGTTGTTGGCATCTGAGAATTCAAGTCAAAACTGAAAATAAAGGTTGGTGAACATGTTATCTGTGAACAGAAGGCTCTTGTTACACTAGAATTTTATTTATGATGACACAGTTACAATAAGAAATGTTGGTTAGGAAAGAAAATTGAGTGTAGTTGGAGCCTTCCTGAAAAACAAGACCAGGACTAAGCAGGGCTGCCGTGGCTGCCACACCCAGGGCTCATTACACATGTCATA
>NW_008426066.1:0-330 GCF_000622305.1 Nannospalax galili | reverse complement strand
AGATTAACATTTGGGCAGGTGGGCGTGGCTGTGGCTTGATGAATGGCAGAAAAATTGTTTGGGGGCTACACTGGCAGAACTTGCTCAACACCTGCCCTCTGCAACTTGGTTTGAGATATTTTACAGGAAACTGAAGAAAGCTGTTCATGGGAAAGTGTTTAACTGGAGGTACTCATCCATAAAATTGCCTGAGAGGAAGTGCTGGGGGAAGTTGTTGGTGGCTGGGTGCTGCTGGCCATTGTGTATTGTAGTAATTTCGTGCTGCTGAAGCCATAGGCGATGCATGAACACACTGGAACTAGGAATCAGAACCCTTTTATCCTGAAGTCT
>NW_008426065.1:0-330 GCF_000622305.1 Nannospalax galili | reverse complement strand
TACTTTTGCAGTTTACATGTTCATATTCTGTCAGGATTGTTTTTAAAAAGAACTACTATGACTTCTGTTTTAAAGTGAATATTTTCTGTTTTTCTATGTGAGCCAGTACAATAGAGTCATATGCACTGTTAAAATAGGTACTGAAGAGCTACCACTAGAATATTGCATTGTTTCTATGCAAAGGTGTAAAAGAACATGGGGAATTGTACAAATAGTATAGATATTCCCTTGTAACAAAATCTATCACTTTAGAAAGTAACATTCAAAGCTTTAATCTATGGCAATGTGTTTTATCAGAAAGAGTGTCAGAGAACATAAGCAGTTAAGATT
>NW_008426064.1:0-330 GCF_000622305.1 Nannospalax galili | reverse complement strand
TCCAGAGGACTGAAGTAAAAGGAAACTGAATAAATGAGTACTTTTATTCATCAGAGACTTTACTAAGTTGAAAGGAATTAGTCATTCATTTTACAGAAGATAATAGAAAGTAGCTAGAGCTTTTTTATGGTAGAAAAATGAGTTAAAAGGTATTCTATTACCAGTTGTGATGTCACATGTCTGTCATCCCAGCACTAGAAAATGAAGGATTAAGATCACGTGTTTGAGACCAGCCTGGGCCCAATAACAAGTTCCAGGTTAACCTAGGCTATGAAACCTGATGTGTAAAGCACAGCACAACACAACTAAAATTATTCTACAGAAAATTAA
>NW_008426063.1:0-330 GCF_000622305.1 Nannospalax galili | reverse complement strand
TTGCTGTAAGTTCATATGAGAAGAGTCCCAGGAGCCTGTAGGACTATTATTTCCTTATGTCATGCACCTCCTCCCTGGCTCTTACAAGCTTTCTGAACCCCTCCCAAATGATACCTGAGCCCTGGGTGGGTAGATTTTAATATAGGAGTTCTGTCCAAGTACCCACACTCTGCAGGCTTTTACTCTGTGTTTTGGCCATTTGTGACCTTTGTGTGCCTGGCCCTCTGTTCCATGAGGAACCTTCATTGATGAGAATTAAAAGATGCATTAGTTTTCTCTTCATCCCTTGTTCTATGTCCCATGAGCCTTAGGTGTAGAGGTTGCATCCTA
>NW_008426062.1:0-330 GCF_000622305.1 Nannospalax galili | reverse complement strand
AGAAGGCATTGGATTCCCTGGAACTGGAGTTATGGATGGTTGTTAGTTGCCACGTGGGTGTTGCGAACCTAACCCAGGTCCTCTGCCAGAGCAACCAGTGCTCTTGTCTGTTGAGCCATCTCTCTAGCCCCTTTCAATTTTTTAATTATTTTCTTTATCTTTATATAATCTTTATGTAACTACATGATAGTTTTTGGCCATACAGACTCCAGTGCCTTGAAACTTGTGCATCTTTCTCCTTCTTTCTTCTGAGCATTAAGTCAGAATTAGGAAAGTTTGCCTTACTCCCAAATTATAGGATACTTTATCCTTGTTTTCTTGTAGTATTTG
>NW_008426061.1:0-327 GCF_000622305.1 Nannospalax galili | reverse complement strand
AAACCAGAACCTTAGATGATAAAGTTCTATGTTGAAAAGTTGAATTATAAAATGGACTGAGAAATTTCCAGTACTTAACAGTACTGACCAGGGGCTCAGTTAGTGGAGAACTTGTCTAGCAAGCATGAAGTCCTGGGTTTGACTCCCAGCACCATATAAAATGGGCATCTTGATGTGACTCAGTGCTGTAATCACAGCACTTGAAAGGTGGGAGCAGGAGAATAAAAAGTTCATGATTATCTTTGGCTACATAGCAAATGAAATCTAGCCTAGGTTATAAGATCACACACACACACACACACACACACACACACACACACACACACA
>NW_008426060.1:0-330 GCF_000622305.1 Nannospalax galili | reverse complement strand
GTCCAAAGCCTCTGACTTAGTCAGACTTGGGGCTACCCTCCCTCTCCCTTCTAGGACTGACTTCCTAGCCGGCTCCCTAGGAGAACGGGTGCGCATAGTTCTCAGCCCAACACTCGGTGGGGTGGGGGCCAGCTTGTCCTTCGCAGTCCCGGAGCCCAGCATCCTGATTCCAGGCAAGTCTGAGCAGGATAGTGGTGGTGCAGCTCTGTCGCTAGGCTCCCCAAAGCCCAGCCTCGACCATGGCTAAGGGAGCTAGGGCCCTCGTTCTGCTCCCTGCGCGCCACCACACTTGTACACAGGTTATTTCTAAAGATTGCTTTGCGGGGGGGG
>NW_008426059.1:0-330 GCF_000622305.1 Nannospalax galili | reverse complement strand
ATCAAGCCTCTCCTTCACGTTTCCTCCCTGTTTTTCCAAAGGTGGCAGCTGTGTACAGGAATGTGGCCCTGGTTTCTATGGAGACCAAGAGTTGGGAGAGTGTGAGCCCTGCCATGGAGCTTGTAAGACCTGCACTGGCCTGGGCTATGACCAATGCAGCAGCTGTCAAGAAGGGCTACAGCTGCAGCATGGAACATGCATCTTGTCCACCCAGCCTCAGAGGGAAGGTAAGTTCTGGAATGGTATGTGCCTGCCAAGGAGAAACTGAGGGCCCAGCAGCTCCTCTGCCTCCCTCCCTCTTCGGCACCTGTTTCTGAGAAATGAGTTTGG
>NW_008426058.1:0-330 GCF_000622305.1 Nannospalax galili | reverse complement strand
AAAAAAAAAAGAAAGAAAATACCCAGCTTGGGTGCTGGAATCTGAACTCCAGTTTTCATGACTGATCATCAAACACTCTTAACCCCTGAGTCATCTCTTCAGCTCACCAAAAGTTTGAATACAATAAAAGGTGAGCAGCAGAATGACTAGAGAGGAAAGAGGTTGGGGAAGTGGCATAATGCTGGATTAAATTTCTTTCAGTTAAACCACATAGGTTATATTATGTAACAATTCTACAAATATTTATATGCTTGCTGTGTGTGTGATGTTGGGGACATCATGATGACAAAGTAGGTACACTGAAGCTTATAGCCTAGTTTTTATTTGTAT
>NW_008426057.1:0-330 GCF_000622305.1 Nannospalax galili | reverse complement strand
GGAGGGCTAAAGTATACAATCTGGGGAAGGCTAGGAAGAGAAGCCTTGACCGAAGCTGGGTAAAGGCTTTCCAGTGTGCACACCCTCAGGTCACTCATATGCCTCAGCAAGCCCCAGTTATCTCGGTAAGTAAGCTCAGTAACTTCATTGGTTCCCCAGGAAAACTTTAATCAAACATTGGCTTGAAACTAGAACCTCAAAATGGAATAAGCATTGCTTAGTATCCCTAAAAAAACAATTCCCATAACAGCTGGAAAATTTATTTGTTAATGCTATTATGTCTCCTAATTATTAAAAAAGAAAACAAGAATGTAAAAGATGTTAAAATGA
>NW_008426056.1:0-330 GCF_000622305.1 Nannospalax galili | reverse complement strand
GGGGCCCGAGAGCCCAGCGCGCTCCCCATAAGTTGTGACTGCCTGTGCTAGATCAAGTCACTCTACATTGTAGCTTGGATCTGGGAGAGACTCATGGGATCCTAACCATAACTGAGGAGCTAGAGACAGTTGATGACTTCCCCGGGAAGAAGAATGTTTCCTTTAGGTTGTGGCCCCTGTTAGGTCAACCATGCTCCAGTGGAGGGAGCCACACCTAAGAATATATGGAAAGTACTAATTGGACTCTGTGAGTTATTGAAAAATGAGGTTATGATGTTGGAGGAAGTATGGGAGGGTAGGAGTATAGATCCAGTAGATGTGGGGATGACA
>NW_008426055.1:0-330 GCF_000622305.1 Nannospalax galili | reverse complement strand
TGTCCAGGCAGCCCAGAAGGCAAGTGAAACTGCTTCTCCTGTCTGAGACTCTGGTGTTACATTTTCCCTGACTCTTTCCCCAACTTTAATATCTAAAAATCCCATACTGAGAGCCCCTAGAGCACACCCTGCAATGTGCAACCTCGCTCTATAATACATATACTGCAGGGAAGGGAAAAAAAGACGTACTTACCCAACAAAAGCATACGTACCCAAAACACAATTTTTCCTCAAAAAATCTATTCAGACAGCCTGGTGCCGGGGGTCTCACAGCCCCATGTTGGGCGCCACTTGTCGAACGCCCCCCAAGCCCACCAGGCTTGGGTCTTC
>NW_008426054.1:0-330 GCF_000622305.1 Nannospalax galili | reverse complement strand
AATGCTGCAGCTGTCCACTTCTGAGTGGTGCCTGCATAGTGTGCAGAACCACCTGTAAACCAAGCCCTTCTCTTCCTCAGTCCACCGATAGTAGGGCACACCCCATGAAGCCATAGGTGCATGCTTGAGAACAGGGGCATCATAACAGGCGTAGGAACCACAGGCATTTGGGCAACTTCATGTAACTTGCTTGTGCCCTCCAGGCCTGCTCAGGACCAATCATGTGTATAGCACTTCCATTTGATAATGAATTGTTGCTGTGCACGTCCTACTTTATGTCTTGGGGGATCAGATAACACCCAGCTCATGATGGGCAGCTCTGGTCACATG
>NW_008426053.1:0-330 GCF_000622305.1 Nannospalax galili | reverse complement strand
TGACTTACTCATGCTTCACACCCATGACCATGCAAGTGGTCCTGATTAAACTCAGTGGATCTTAAAGCAAAACCAGAAAACAAAGCAAAAAGACTTAAAAGTAGGATGGGGACTTGGTGGGAAGAGGGTAGAGGGAAGTTTGGGGGTGTGGAGAACAAGAGGAAGTGGAAGTTAACTGAATAGAGTGGATTATATACACGTGACATTAACAAAGAATAAGCTAAAGGTATAAAACACAGCTACAAAGCTGAAGGCCTTCACAGGTCATAGTGATTTTATCGGGACAGTACTTGATAGTCTATCATCTGTGGTTAAACTCATCCTTTATTT
>NW_008426052.1:0-327 GCF_000622305.1 Nannospalax galili | reverse complement strand
GTGTGTGTGTGTGTGTGTGTGTGTGTGTGTGTACATATGTATGTGTGTAAAAATAATAATAAAGAAGAAAAGGTCAGACATTTGAGAGGTGGGGGAAGCATGAAAGGAATTAGAGTGGGAAAACTGAGGAAGAGAAATGATGTAAATACAGTACTCATGTAAAATTCTCAAAAGTTTTAAATTAAAAATTCAGAAGGTATGTCACAAATCAGAAGAAAATATTCAAAATGTATGTGAAAAAACACAATGCAGAATAGCAAACACCCTATATTCTCCCTCTTTTGCAGATTGTAGCACCAATCCCTTTTATGTGAGTATATATATTCT
>NW_008426051.1:0-330 GCF_000622305.1 Nannospalax galili | reverse complement strand
TCCCTCTCTTCCCTCTCTACCTTCTCTTCCTCCCTCTCTCCTCTCCCTCTCCTCCCCCTTCCCTTCTCCTCCTCCTTCTTCTTGCAGGTCTTCTGCAGGCATCCAAGCTGCTGTGCTCCTGACTGCATGCCACAGCCAGAAAACACGTATCACTCCTCTCCATCCTCCAACTTCTAAAATCTTGGTGATCCTCTTCTACATGTTCCCTGGGCCTTGGAGAAGATGATATAAATGTCCCAGTTAGGGCTGAGTTCTCAGTAGTCAGTTTGACCATTGTGAGTCTCTGCATTACCCATCCCCAGACTTTTCAAAAAGAAGCTTCTTTGACAC
>NW_008426050.1:0-330 GCF_000622305.1 Nannospalax galili | reverse complement strand
CGAGTGTTGGGAAAGAATGGCAACTTTTTCCTATTAAGGAAAAATAAAAATAGGTCACGTCATTGACCTTGGCCATCCTCTGGCATAGTCATGTCACCGTCTTAACACAGAGCAGAACATAAATGGCCAAAGGCTCTCAACATGTGAGAACAGTTTCTGAAAAGGGGGTAAGAAATCAATTCATACTAATTTTAACTCCCTCTTGTTTCTGCAAAGCCTCATCTTGATTTCTTGGTGAACTTTAACACTTGAAGTCTCCTTGACACAGTTCAGTTTTCATACAATTTCCCCCCAACTACAAAAGGGATCACTGGACCATAGATGGTGCAA
>NW_008426049.1:0-330 GCF_000622305.1 Nannospalax galili | reverse complement strand
TTTTCCACTTTCCACTTCCTTTTTGCTTATTTCCTCCATTTTTTAACTTCCCGTGTTATTCATTTCAAGTTTTACTTCAATTTGGCTTAAGTTTGGAGATTGTTTTTAGAAAAAATTTGATTGAGCTTTGCTACATTTCTTAATCAAATAGACCCTCTCCTCCATCCATGCCTCCACACCCCCACCCACGGACCTTATGTATTTCACATACATGTTAGGTCTTATCAGGTCAAGCATGTGTAACCAGATGTTCTTTGGCCGCAAATTCATCCACTGGAGCCTAGTCAGCCCATCTAGAGATCTTAAGGAAGGTCTACTGTCCCTCACTCC
>NW_008426048.1:0-330 GCF_000622305.1 Nannospalax galili | reverse complement strand
GTCTTCAGTAGGAAGATGCTCTGCATAAAGAAAATGGCCCACGTACAATGTTGAGGATTTATCTTCTCAATCTTGCACTGGCCCTGAATGGATATGCAATCCCCTTTCCACTCTGGGAAAGACTGTGAGAAAGATTCTGTGTTGGTTAACTTTAAATATTATCTTGACTGGAACAGAGAGGGTGCCTTGACAGTTGGTTAACCTTATTCTGGGTTTGTCTTTCAAAATCGTTTGAATAACACTTGAATTAGCATATTAAGTGAAGAAGATGGGTTTCCCAAATGTAGATGGACCTCATTCAATCCATGGAAGGATTGAACAGAACTGAAA
>NW_008426047.1:0-330 GCF_000622305.1 Nannospalax galili | reverse complement strand
TATTGACAACTGATCGCTGCTAGATAAGGAACAGCTGACCTTCCTGAAACAAAGACCTCTAGACAGGCTGACTAGATTTATGGGATGGACAAGTACTGGGGAAAGGCTGGGGGTGCCAGCAACACAGTGGACAGTGGCATGGATGACAGAGTATAAGGGCTGTAGTGGGGGGAGCAATGGGAGGGTGCTATCTGGGAAGTGGGTGTATAGATGAATAATATTGTTTGGGATGTTCTGTGTGATCTACACAAAAAAAAATTAACAAATTTAAAAAATGAGTTATATTTAAGGAGGAAGCATAAAAATTTATGTCATGTTAATTAGTAGAGG
>NW_008426046.1:0-330 GCF_000622305.1 Nannospalax galili | reverse complement strand
ATACAGTGGGAGTTGCACTCACTTTGGATTAAAGATTAGATTAATTGTGGGAAATTGGGCAGAGAGGAGGGCTGTGGGAAAAACACAGGAGGTAAGTATTCCTCAACTTAGACCAAGGGGAGTGAACTGAATTTTAAGTAGCAGAGTCTCTCCATCTAAAAACACTCATAAATTAAATGTTGATGATTCTTAAGAGTGCAGAGATATGTGAGCGGAATACTGGCATTTCAAATGAACTTGGAATAAAGAATTTTAAAAGGCTGAACTTTTTTTCATACATAAACTATACACATTTATGTACATGTTGGTTATTTTTCAAGTTGAAATCAG
>NW_008426045.1:0-330 GCF_000622305.1 Nannospalax galili | reverse complement strand
TGTAGCCCCAGCTGGCCTGGAACTTGCTATGTAGACCAGACTGGCCTAGAATTTGCTATGTGGACCAGGCTGGCCTCAAATCACAAAGATCTGCCTACCTCTGCCTCCCAAGTGCTGGGATTAAAGATGTGTGCCATCACACCCAGCTTCATTTCCTACTGAATTTTAAAGAGTTGTACCTGGGTATAATGGTACATACCTGTAATTACTCCCAGCACTTGAATTGCTAAGCTAAGAGGATCAAGAGTTCAAGGCTAGCCTGGACTACATAGAGATCTTTTTAAAAAATCTTTTAAATTTACTTTTTAATTATATGCATATGAGTGTATT
>NW_008426044.1:0-330 GCF_000622305.1 Nannospalax galili | reverse complement strand
CACACATAGAGGGTAATAACCATCTGTAACTCCATTTCCAAGAGAACCCATACCTTCTTTTGACCTCCACAGGCATTGCACACATGAGTGTACCTACATATGTGCAGGAAAAACACTAATACACGTAAACTAAAAATGAATCTACTATATGAACACACCTTGGCTTATACCCAATGGACTCATCCAACTGTAGAGATACCTGTACAGCTATGTTTGTTGCTGCTCTTTTTACAATAGCTAAGAAATGAAAACAATCCAAATGTCCCTCAACTGACAAATGGATAATGATAATGTGGTACATTTACACAATGGAGTTCTACTCAGCAGTAA
>NW_008426043.1:0-330 GCF_000622305.1 Nannospalax galili | reverse complement strand
TGGATGGGGAGGGCAGCTATAAAATGCTGTCTTCAGACATGACATGAGTGATGTGCACATCAGCTCACAGCAGCTGTGGTTACCTGCACAAGATCAAGCCAATCAGCATTGCAGCATGGGTGGGGGAGGGGCTCTGCAGGTGCCATGCCCAGGTGAGAGAAATTGGCAGTAGATAGCTGCAGAGGGAGGGGAAGAGTCCCTTTCTGGAGGGGGTGGATGTGGCTGCTGGTGGGTTGCCCATGCCCCAGTGGATGACTCCACACCCATGAGCATATGAGCAGCAGTAACTGCACTGAGGGGATAATTAATGATAATAATAATAATAATAAT
>NW_008426042.1:0-330 GCF_000622305.1 Nannospalax galili | reverse complement strand
TGTGAGGGGACATTCAGCATTGTGGTACCATATTGAGCATTGAGATGACACGTTGGGTCATTGTGATGTCACACTGAGCATTGTGAGGACACATTGGGGAACTGTGAGGGAACGTTGATCATTGTGATAAAACACTGGAGCATTGTTAGGAGACATTCAACACTGTGATATCACATTGAGCACCATGGTGAGACATTGGGGCGTTGCGAAGGGACATTCAACATTCTGATGGCACACTGAGGATTGTGATGACAGATTGGGACCTTTTGATGGCACAATGATTGTGACATCACATTGTAGCATTGATATGACAGATTGGAGCATTTTGTT
>NW_008426041.1:0-330 GCF_000622305.1 Nannospalax galili | reverse complement strand
AATGAAATAAATAAATAAAAAACAGGGATAAACACAGCCTAAGAGTAAGAATTCCAGGGTCATATATATATTTTTTTAATGTGCCGTTGATGATCAGTCATGAGCTTTACTTAGCAGCATCTCTCTTTTAAAATATTTGCCTTATTTTTATTTATGTGAATACATGTGTGGTTGTGGGTGTGTTACAGCAGGGTTCCATGGAGTCCAGAAGAGGGCTAATACTCCTGGAACTCTAGTTACAAATGGTTATGCACTGCCTGACATGCATGCTAGGAATTGAAAAATAGATCTTCTGCAAGACCAGTAAGTGCTCTTAGCCCTTAAACCATA
>NW_008426040.1:0-330 GCF_000622305.1 Nannospalax galili | reverse complement strand
TACCATGTTTCTGAATGATGTAATTGAAATGAGTAGACTTTTGACTAATCCAGTCCTCTCCCCAGTACAGAAATTCTGTATCTGTTTTATTCCTGTCTTTCTCACCCTACACCAATAATACACTTCCCAGAAAAGGGCAAGGGGAATGGACAGAAATTCAAGCGGTCCATCTTCCCTGTGCCAGGAATAGACACAGAGGCACAGCATCCTATGTACCTAGGGGAAGTGTCTGCATGTGATAGAGCTGATGCAACAATGGTTTCTTTTTAATCTTAAAAATAAGTAATGATAGAAGAAATGCACTTTCAGTAATTTTGCTTTGTCTGCTTT
>NW_008426039.1:0-330 GCF_000622305.1 Nannospalax galili | reverse complement strand
CCCTGTCTCAAAAAGACCAAAAAAAAAAAAATTTTTTTTTAAAGAAAAAAATTTCTAGTACAGTTAATATTTGCTGTGAACACTGCCTACATAGAGAGAATGTTTCTTTTATACAAAGAATTTTACAGCAACAATAAGCCATGCCCAGAGTCTAAGCCTGTGCGAACTTGAAGCATGGCCACGTTCCTTTCTTAGATATTTTCTGGGAATCTCACAAATAAGATTGTATTTGCAGAGATGTTCCAGGCTCCGTCATCCCCGGGGTCTGGTCTCACTTCATCAATTGTAATTCTGTCAGGAGTCCTAGGATAACTCGTGATCTCATCTAAA
>NW_008426038.1:0-330 GCF_000622305.1 Nannospalax galili | reverse complement strand
TTTTTTTTTTTTTTTAAATCAGCAGGCATGCGCAAACGGAAGATGGACATGGAGTGCCAAGAAGCAACATCCCGCTTGTGAACATACAGCGGTAATCACAATACTCCTCCTTTTGGCTCTTCTGAGGGTAACTGGAAATTTCAGGGTGAACCATCTCTTGTGGTGTAACACTATTAAATGAAGTCTGTTGTAACCATTACTGGAATGTGTGATAGACATGTAATTGCTTTGAAATGCCACAGGCTAGCAAGATGTGAACATGTGTAAGCAGTCTGAACTGAGATTGGAAGAAAATAAGTAAGTCTGGAGCTATTTATTTCACAGCAGATG
>NW_008426037.1:0-330 GCF_000622305.1 Nannospalax galili | reverse complement strand
AAAATTAAAATAGGGAAACTTGATGACAATTGGTTTGAAGAAAACCAAGGATTGAGCATTAGAAATGCAAGGTTGGCAGGAAGCTGTAAAGAGAGCTGTTCAATGTGGAATTAGCAGATAGATGGCTTAGGGGTTCAGCAGTGCAAGACTGAAATCATCTTACACAACAGCAAAACACACTGTTGTCCTAAGAGAGTGAACAAAAGAATAATGACCATAGTCACAAGTTGAATACTCAGCGTGCACCAAGGACAATTCCTGTGTCTGTGTGTCTGGTGCAGGAGTCTCCACACCCCAGTGTTCAGACCCCACAGCACACAGAAGCTGGTG
>NW_008426036.1:0-330 GCF_000622305.1 Nannospalax galili | reverse complement strand
GCTAAAAGTTTCAAAAGATCTAAAATTTTGACACTGTGCAACACACCAGATAACTAGTTGAGTTCTGTACGATTTATTTAAATGCTTAAAATTTTAAAGTATGAAAATTGTACCCAGGCTTCCAAAATGAAGAGTGAAAGCCTTCATGGGAGAATTTGCTTAAAAATGAGGTACACGCAAATGAAAACATTTCACTTCAATGACTTCCACTCTCACATCATTGAGTATGCTCACATCTTGTGCCATTTAAACACCAAGAGTGTTGTTGGTGTCTGACAGAGGAGGAAGCCCCAACTGAGCATTGAAGACTGTGAGGGCTGTCACTAAATT
>NW_008426035.1:0-330 GCF_000622305.1 Nannospalax galili | reverse complement strand
AGGCATCAGACATACATGTGCTGTACATACATACCTCAGGCAAAATACTCATACACATAAAAATAGGTTTTTAAAATTAGCATTGAAATTGTATTTTTTAATTATTAAATATGCTGTGTGTGCATATTTGTATGTGTATATGTGATTTAGGTGTGTGTCTGATTTGTTGTACATAAGTAATCAGTCTTAATTACTTGAACATTCACATTTGGAGCCCTGGGTTAAATTTTAAGAAGTCTAACTAAAAGAGGACATCATTTTGTTAGGAAACCCAAACTTCACAGAGAGGGTGTTCTGTTGACTGTCAACAAACAGCATTAACATACCTGT
>NW_008426034.1:0-330 GCF_000622305.1 Nannospalax galili | reverse complement strand
GCACAGTGCTCTCTTCTTAGGCCTGCTGTGTTTTAGGTACAATTGCTGAGATGATTACCTTTGAGTTGCTTTTCCTGGTATACTTCTGCAAACTCCTTGCCACCATGGAAGTTTCCTACATCTCCAAAGGAGTGTGTTGTCTGTCCAGGTATGCAAACCCAAAGTGTTTTTTAAACCTCCAATTTTTATTTCAGGTGAGGAGAGGAAGTTTAATTTGACACTAGCAGGACTGATGCCAGGAATCAAAGGACTCAGACCCCTTGTTCAAGTTTGGTGGGGGGGAGCTTTTATACTCATGTGTGGGGAAATGCAAACAAAAGGCAAAACAGC
>NW_008426033.1:0-330 GCF_000622305.1 Nannospalax galili | reverse complement strand
ATATACATATATGCATATATATGTATATAATCCACTGAATCCATTTAATAGCATTCAAGTGTACAGTGCTGTGTTTAGAGTTGACCACATGGGATTAGAAACTTACCAGAACCTATTAGAAACAATCTCATCATTGAATAAAACTGATTCTACCTCCCTCATGCTGGTAGCTTTTCATCTAGAGGTGGGACTCTGTAAATTTTCTCACATCCACATTGGCATGACAACTGGTGCTGTTGTTATTTAGGCCATGTTTAGGCAACCATATTATTGAGATTTCATGAGCACAGCTTCCCTATCATGTACAGAATACTATCCACAGACTTCTGG
>NW_008426032.1:0-330 GCF_000622305.1 Nannospalax galili | reverse complement strand
CCACCAAAAAAGGAAGTGGAGTGGAAATGCCAGGTTGGTTCAAGCCTGTTATCTTCTTGGCCATTGTTTTTTCTATTGACTTCCATAGACATATCTGCATAATGTGTGTCTTTCACTTCTAGATGGATGGCTAGTGTCTCATAGGACATTATCCCATTATCCACAAGGTCTTGTCTTGACAGCACTTAAGTTTGTCTTTATCATATTGCTTCACTTAAATATCTTCATTTAGAAAGAAAACATTGTCATAAAGGATAAAGAATATTTGGAAAATGAAAGCTGCCAGGAATCACTGAGTAGTTTCAGGTGTTTGATGCTCAATTTTGGTGG
>NW_008426031.1:0-330 GCF_000622305.1 Nannospalax galili | reverse complement strand
TTTTTTTGTATTTTAAAGTAATTTATTAATCAGCTTTACTTCAAAGTTTTAACAGCTGAATCATATTTAAGAGGCTAAGAACCTGGTAGTTGCTCTTCCTTGAGGCTGGGGACCTTAGCAGCTGGAGGAGTCCCAGAGTGGCCATTTTACACAGGAGAGGCTGAGGCCTGGGTAGTGGTTCAGTCCAGAGAACTGCGTGCCTCAGCTGTCCCAGTCTTGCACCAAACTTCCAGAGAGTTCCTGGAGAGCCCACTGGTCCTCAGTATATTTTAAAGAATTTTCCATATTGATTTTCATAGTGGCTGCACCAGTTTGCAATTCCACCAGCAG
>NW_008426030.1:0-330 GCF_000622305.1 Nannospalax galili | reverse complement strand
ATTTCATAAGAAGAAAGCCTTAATCATCGTCTCTCCTTTTTTTCTTTACCTTGCAAGAGGCTGTGGAGGTTCTGACAGGGACATGTCACTACTGGAAGATGCACTTGGAGGACGTTCCTGTACTTTGTTTTCTTTATCAGATTCTCCAGATGGCTGGTACCCAGGTCTAGTCTAAGAAAAGGACATCAAATTTATCTGACTCTGATCACAAAGATATCTTCAGGTGGCATGTAAGAAACATATCAAGCCACCTTAAAAATAGATCCAAAAAAGAGAGGTTTTTCCCCCTCTCAAAACCACTTCGCATTTAGTCTGTCTTAAAAAAAAACA
>NW_008426028.1:0-330 GCF_000622305.1 Nannospalax galili | reverse complement strand
ATTTCGCTGTCAAAAACAAGTCACTGAGAATTATAAAGTTATAGAGGGTGCTAAGTCAATCATCTTTAAGACGAATTCCACACTGGAACTGAAGAGAGAACTACCTAACAGCACTGGAGTCTCAGGAGCACTGTGGACATGAACTTAGGCTGCCAAGCGGAGAAAACGGTGCTGTGTTTAATGAGGATCTGGTCATGTCTAGAGACTGGGGCCCAATGAGAAAAGGCAAAGATTCCTCAGTCGTTTCGAGTCCCTTTCACTGGAAACAGGCAACAGGGCAAAAGAAAGAAAGGTAAGATGTACGGTCTGAAGGCAGGCTGAGTTCAAGGG
>NW_008426027.1:0-330 GCF_000622305.1 Nannospalax galili | reverse complement strand
AATCCTATAGTGTACTTTTCCTTCTCAGAATCCTCACAGTAGCTTAGGAGGCTGTAGGCATGCAGCTTTGCAAGTCTGCACACCTTTTCAAGTCATCAGAAAAGCATAACCTCTCCTTGCCTTTTAACTCTTCGAAGCATGCTTTCCCTAGCATTTTGGGCTTCCTTACTCTTTCCCTAAAACTCCCGTTCCTGCCATGTGGCTGCTACTCTGCCATGTGTCTGACCTCCATGTTGGCTTAAAATAGCATAGCTTTTTTCCTTCTCGCCTCCATTTCTTCCAGCAGCTGCTGAAATTTACAGCTGGCCTGCCCAGGTTTTTTTTTTTTTT
>NW_008426026.1:0-330 GCF_000622305.1 Nannospalax galili | reverse complement strand
CCCACTCCCCACAGATGTCACCAATGTTGCTTGGGCGGTATTGACAGGGACCTAAAGGTCAATTTCAGGGCAATGACCAATAATGTAGACTAAATAGCATGATCAGGGAGATGAAAATTTCTGATCTAAGTAGTCTGCTATTAAGACTGTTTGTCCAGCGTTTTCTGCAACTCATGAGATTAGTGAGCTTTCAGATACTGACACAAGCATTCAGGATTTTTCTTTTCCCATAGGCCAAGAATGTTGTGGAAACTGATATGAAAATATTTAAAAAGCAACGTTTTACAAAATAAATACCCAGATACTCTTTTCCTATGTCTTTAAAAAAAA
>NW_008426025.1:0-330 GCF_000622305.1 Nannospalax galili | reverse complement strand
AAATAATAAGCTATCACTCTCATAGGGTATCTGATGAAAATTAGTGTAATCAGATCAACACTTAATTGTACCTAGACACCATTTTGTTGTGTCAAAATTTTCTCTGAATTAGTATTTGTTATGAAAGGTTTATAGTGACCCTTCTGGCCTATGAGAATAGAGCCCCCTTAAACATTGATAGAAAAGAAAAACTCTGTGAGGAAATTTTAAAAGGAAAATTGACTTAGAACCCCAACAAACCATGCTGAGAATCGCCCAAGACGCTGCTAGACTGGTCAGGGATAGCCAGGGCTACCCAGGGCTAGCCAGGGCCACCTAAGGCCAGTCAAG
>NW_008426024.1:0-330 GCF_000622305.1 Nannospalax galili | reverse complement strand
ATGAAATGCTTCTTCTAAGTTTGTGGTTATTAAATAAATAATTTTTTTAAAGCTACTGAAATCTGTAAAGGAAAAACACAAACTCCCAAAAGCAGCAACATCAGAAAAACCTTAGATCTCTTGTCAGCTGTGAAGAATAGACGCTACCTCTAGGTGGAGACACATCTTTGTCTCCTCTCTTAAGGCTTAATCCAGATGCCTGGCTAGGGGACCACCCTTAGGAAGGTGGGTTCACCTTAAGAAAATGTACTTTTCCTTCCCAGAATTCCCACCCCCTACTGCAGTCCCTAAGACCAGAGCCACCATGAGGTTCCCCTGGGTCTGCCTGCC
>NW_008426023.1:0-330 GCF_000622305.1 Nannospalax galili | reverse complement strand
AGACTGTGGGTCCAAGATGCATGGGCGAAAGTTAATGGAGACTATGGGCGGGCTGCGGGAGCATCTGAAGCTGCCGGCTCTGAGCCAGGTTGCAAGTGTGCTTGTGTCTGCGTAAGTTCCCCCATTTACCCCCTCCCTACGTGAGGGCATAAACCATAATAAATTCACATTAAAAAATTATATAGTTTGTCTGACTGTGCAAGAGACCCTGAGAGAATTCTGGAGACAACATAAAATTTTTTATAAAGATTAAAAATCCAAGGGTAACTGTGCATGATAAATATTATCATAAGAGAAATAGAAATTGAAACGAAAGTTAAACTGAAAAGT
>NW_008426022.1:0-330 GCF_000622305.1 Nannospalax galili | reverse complement strand
AATTCATTATATGTGAGTATGTATCTAGATTTAACTGCAGGAGCCAGAATAATGAAAAGAAACCAGGAAGGGACAGAAAGAACCTGAGAGAGAAGAACAGTAGGAGATGAGTGTTATGAAGGGAGAAATGGATAAAAATGAGGCTATTTAAATGGAAGGGGGAAGTTAGGGTTTTGCGAAGAACCTTGGGAATAAAGGGAAAGGAGCTCAAGAGAGATGATATTAGCAAGAGAGAAATGGGGAAAATTGGGTCACTTCAAATGGGGAAACCATGGTGGAAGGGTGAGACAGGGAGAGAGGAGAGATAAACAATGCCTAGCTAGTTTTTTT
>NW_008426021.1:0-330 GCF_000622305.1 Nannospalax galili | reverse complement strand
TTTTACCGATGAAGTCTAGTATGGGGAGGGGATGCTGGAGTATGGGGAGGGGTGCCTGAGTCCCGGCAGCTGGCTTATGTTCTAAAACCTTGTGTTTGTCCCCTCCTTCCCAGACTCCTCCCAGGAACAGGAAGAAACTAGAACCTTCCACATATTGTTCTTGGAGTAACACGATACAAATTTCAAAGGCATCAGGGGCTGGGCTTGCTTGCTGGTTGGTGAGGCCACTGTGGTGTTCAGCTCAGGTCCTTCCCTTCCCTCCATGTTCTGCCTCCCTCTTCAGCATCAGTAGGGTTAGTCAGGAGCCCAAAATGACTTTCACACTGCCGC
>NW_008426020.1:0-330 GCF_000622305.1 Nannospalax galili | reverse complement strand
AAAGATTGTAAGAGTCATAAGTGGTGCAGGACCATAATGACATGCTCCTGGAAACCTGATCATATGAACTTACCGCAATGGTGACAGCATGCACAAGATCCACAAAACTCAATCAGACAGAAAACTGAATGGAACTGGGAAAACGGGCAGGAGGCCAAACCTTAGCTGAGGAACTATTGGGAGCTGATCACTGTTTGGTGATGGAGAATAGGTCTTCTTAAATGGAGCGAAACTAGATAGGCTGACTAGGCTCCCGTGGATGAACTCACACCAAGGGATATCTAAGTATGAAAACTTGACTCAATTGACTTAACATATATGACAGAATGC
>NW_008426019.1:0-330 GCF_000622305.1 Nannospalax galili | reverse complement strand
GATGCAAGCAGGGATGAGGAATAAAGCTGATGGTAGCCTTGACAATGTACTCCAGGAGTAGTTCATGCAGTCCCCTCTGTCTCCATGGTAGTAACATGCCATGCCACCAGGATGCCCTGTCCAGCCTGTATTCAGAAGCCACCTAGTGAAATCACATGGGCCTCTCAAGTCCTCATGTGGGTACTTAATTGCTTTGGAGCCTGGAGCACAATCTTTTGCTCCCTGAGCCTTGGTTTTTGGCTCCATATATTGACCACTGTAATGGTTTGAATGAAAACATCCCCCATAGGTTCCAAGTATTTGGACATTTTGTCCTCAGATGATGGCGCT
>NW_008426018.1:0-330 GCF_000622305.1 Nannospalax galili | reverse complement strand
AAAAAAGCTTTCAGGGTGTGTTTACAATGTATGCACATGTACATGTTCACATTCATGTGTGTGAGTGTGGGCAAACATATGCCATGGCACACATGTGGAGGTCAGAGGACAACCTTGGATGTTGGTACTTGTTTTCTAACTTATTTAAGGCAGGGTCTCTTTGTTCTTCACTATAGATGTCAGGCTATCTGGTCTGTCTCCATCTCCTATCTCACTGTAAGAACATTGGGATTACAGATTCTGACTACCGTGTCCACTTGTTGTTGGGATTCAAACTCATGTCCTCACACTTGTGCAGCCAGCACTTTACCCAGGGATCCCCCTTCCCAG
>NW_008426017.1:0-330 GCF_000622305.1 Nannospalax galili | reverse complement strand
ATATGGCTTAGTGAGTAAAAGCACTTGCCATGCAAGCCTGACCACCTGTGTTGGATCTCTGCAACCCACAACAAGCCAGATGTGGCATTTCACATCTGTAATCCCAGCACTTTTACAGTGAGATGGGAGGTCCAGACAGGAGAATTGCCCAGAAGCAGGGGAGCCAGCTAGCCTAGAATACAGAGTGTCAGAAACAAGAGAGACCCCACCTCAACAAGGTGGAAGGAGAAAAGTGACTCTAGGAAGTTGTCCTCTGCCCTCCACCTGGATTCTGTGTCACACACAGCAATAACCAAAGAAAGAAAGAGCAGAGGGGAGAAAGGAGGGAGA
>NW_008426016.1:0-330 GCF_000622305.1 Nannospalax galili | reverse complement strand
GACCTGTCATCAATCCTTCTGAGACAGAGTGCTAGAGGTCTTGCACCGCTCTTTGGCTCTACAATTGTGACTTTCCAGGAGGGTGAGTGATGTCCCTTAGGGACCTTCAGCAGGAGCTGAAACATTCACTCTTGCTCATGGCTCACTCCCCTCCCTCCTGCCTAACGTCCTAGGCCTTGCTAAGAAGTGGCCTTGATGGTACAGACTGTATGGGAGTGGGGAGTGGGCCAAGGTCTGTGGTCCAGGATCCTGGAGTGTGCCCAGTGTGCCTGCTGCCCCAGGAGGCAGAGAGAGAAGGGAATCCAGGAAGAGGGAGACCATTCTCAGTTT
>NW_008426015.1:0-330 GCF_000622305.1 Nannospalax galili | reverse complement strand
GAAAATTACATAGTATTAAGTATGACAGTCTCCTCTTCTCTGCAGGGGATATAATCAAAGATCCCCCTCCCCCCAGGAGCCTGAAACTGCAAAAAGCGTCCTTAATGGCCCCATATACAATTATGTGGTTTCCTATAAGTCCTGCAGCACTGACACAGAATACCAAAGTCAATCTGCCTTCCTACATTTTATGCCCTGATGCCTCTTTGTGACACTCTCTTGCTTTGGGGGTCATTACTAAGGGGTTACTGGGACACACGCACTGTGACACTGTGACACTCCATCTGATAATCAGAGCAACTGTAAGTGACTAAGGGGCAGGTAGCACAC
>NW_008426014.1:0-330 GCF_000622305.1 Nannospalax galili | reverse complement strand
ACTGGGTCTCGGTTTCTCCAAGTATATTTCTCCAAGTATAAAGGACAGCGGCCTTCTCCCTGGCCTTAGAGTTCCTTTCAGATCTGACCTGGGCTCTGACCTCTGCTGTGAGAGGAGGTCTCCACAACCTGATTCTGCAGGGTGCCTCTAACCTTTGTCACAGTGATACTGACATTTTGAGAGTGTTGTTCACAGGGCCATGGCAGGAGAGTCAGGCTCCTTCCCTCCAGAGTCTCAGTTCTTGTGGAGAACAAGGCTGGAAGTCAGGGTCCTTGGATTCAACACAACTCTGACTAGTCCAGCTGGGTGACCTGGGATGGGTGAACTGGC
>NW_008426013.1:0-329 GCF_000622305.1 Nannospalax galili | reverse complement strand
AAAAAAATGAGCATTTTATACTTTTATCTTTTTTGCTTTCATGTCTCTTACAGCTAAGAGTACATATATTGATTTTTACTTGTCTTAAAACACTGTAAAAAGATACAAAATGGCTGGAATGCTAGGGGAAAATAATGATCTTGAGGTCTTGAACAGAGGATTTCCAACACAGTCAACATTCAAACCTTGTACTGTTACACCTACTCTTTTTATTACTTCCACCTACTTTATTTTTTAATTTTCCTATCATGGACCCGTCATAGTTTTAAGATCTAGGAATTGTGTGTGTGTTAATGTGTATCTCTCTCTCTCTCTCTCTCTCTCTCTCT
>NW_008426012.1:0-330 GCF_000622305.1 Nannospalax galili | reverse complement strand
CACTGTGTGTTGGCTGTTTCACTCACCTCCAGCGTTGGTCAGTTTGTAATTGATTTCTTGCTTTCTTGATTTTTGCCCATACCTAGTGTCCATTGGTTTTTCACTCATTCCTTCATGCTTAGCCTAGAGCCTGGCATGTAACTGGGGTCCCATAAAGAGGTACTGAATTAATAAATATATTTCTAATTGAATGGCTGTTAGCTCATAAATGCCCAGTGATTCTGTGATGCATGATGGCTGGGTTACAGAGATCAGTAGGAAGAGCAGAAGTAGATGGATTTCAGTGTTCCTCTCTGTGCTATGGGAGACAAGGGAATGACTCTCAGAACA
>NW_008426011.1:0-330 GCF_000622305.1 Nannospalax galili | reverse complement strand
GGCAGGTGACACGACGAACTTTATGGCAGAGAGCGCAGGTAACACGACAACGTGAACGACAAAGAGGGGAGGTGACACGACCATGTGCACATCAGAGAAGGCAGGTGACATGACCCTGTGCACGTCAGACGGGGCATGTCAGAGAATGCCTGTGACTCGACCATCTTCACGTCAGAGGGGGCAAGTGAAACAATAATCTTTATGGCCGAGGGGGCAGGTGACACGACCATGTACACGTCAGTGGGGGAAGGTGACACCACCATCTTCATGTCAGAGCGGCATGTGACACGACCATCTGCATGTGTGAGAGGGCAGGAGACACGACCATCT
>NW_008426010.1:0-330 GCF_000622305.1 Nannospalax galili | reverse complement strand
ACATCTTTAGAGACAGGGTCTATCACTGAAACTGACCAGGGCTTGCCCAAGGCTAGACCAGCTGGCCAGCAAGCTCTACTCTGCCAGTTCTAGGGTTGAAGATGCATGGAACCATGCCTGGCTTTTTACACCGGTGCTGGGGATCTGAACTTGGTTCCCCTCATGCTTTTAAGGCAGGCATGTTACCGACTGAGCCATCTCCCCAGCCCATTTCCTCTTCTTTCTAGTGGCCACCCAGGCCTTCCTCACACAGGGCAGCCATTCTGTCTGACCCAGGATGGTGAAGAACCCTCACGGTGATTGCGACTCTCAGTCAGCCTCCTTGTGGCC
>NW_008426009.1:0-329 GCF_000622305.1 Nannospalax galili | reverse complement strand
TGAGTTTCAGGCCAGCTGGGGCTACAGGGAGACCCTGTCTCAAAAACAAAAGAAAAACAAAGCCTGGTGTGGAGGCGCATGCCTTTAATCCCAGCACTTGGGAGGCAGGAGAATCTCTGTGAATTGGAGGCCAGCCTGGTCTACATAGAGAGTTCCAGACCAGCTGGGGCTACAGAGAGACCCTGTCTCAAAATAACCAAAACAAAACAAAACCAAATCAAACACAACACCAAAAGAAATACATTTACAATAACTTACCCAGGAATCTGAGTTAATGTTGTTTGTAGATGCAGAAACAGAGGCTCAGAGAGGCTCACTGCTTGTCCATG
>NW_008426008.1:0-330 GCF_000622305.1 Nannospalax galili | reverse complement strand
CTACAGACTTACCCCAATAGGCCTGAGGATGGTCGATCCATTTCTTTTTAATAGTAAAATCACTGGAGGCCATTTGCACACTATCAGTAAAGAAAAAACAATGTATATATTACAGTATATCCACAAGACAAGCAACTGTACAAGTTATTAAGGAAGAGTTGCAGTTTTTGTAATTTGCAATTTGGGGACTGACCTAAAAATATAAGACAATAGACTAAGTGAAAAGATGTAACTTATAGGGCAATAGATATAAGACATTATGATATAAAAAAGAAAATTTTGGGGGCTGGAGAGATGGCTCAGTAGTTAAGAACACTGGTTGTTCTTGCA
>NW_008426007.1:0-330 GCF_000622305.1 Nannospalax galili | reverse complement strand
AATCCCCCTCTAGGATGGCAGGAGTGTACCACCATGCCCAACACCCAGTTTACTCTTTGTGTTATATAGTCTAAACCAGGCATTTGGTACAAGTGGATTGGCAATCTGTGTCCTTTCCTCAAAGTGTGTGTGTATTGAAACCCCAATTCCATTGTGATGCAGTTAGAGTTGAGATCTTTGGGAGGTAACTAGGGAATGAGAATGAACCCTTCATAAACAGGATTGGTGCCCTTGAAAAAAGAGGCCAGAGAACTACCTACCTTGATTCCTGGTGTATGAGGTTGTAACAGAGTTGGCCATCTATAACTTGGAAGAAAGCCTTCAGTAGAA
>NW_008426006.1:0-330 GCF_000622305.1 Nannospalax galili | reverse complement strand
TTTTTTTTTCTTTCTTTTTTTAACCCACTGAGTCCAGTTTGTGCTACCTGTATACTCATGGCAGTGGGTGCATCTGTGGAGCATGGTCAGTCTGCCAGATCTGACTCTTTGCCACCAGCAGCCATTAAACTGTCAGTAGCTCTTGGCTAGGTGTGGGGGCTTGTAAACCCCTTGCCACTCTAGTCTAAGAATGTTGACTGACTTGATCTTCTGCAGGTCTTGTGTAGGCAAATACAGCTGCTGTGAGTTCGTGAGGGAAGAACTGTAATGTCTAGAAAACATTCTTTCACTCCAGTCCTTCCCAATTGCTTACTCTTAACAATCTTTCTG
>NW_008426005.1:0-330 GCF_000622305.1 Nannospalax galili | reverse complement strand
TGTCACTTGCCCCCTCTGAAGTCCAGATGGTCGTTTCTCCTGCCCCCTCTGTCGTGCAGATGGTAGTGTCACATTCCCACTCTGTGTCACCTGACCCTTCTCCCAAAAAGATGATCATGTCACCTGCCACCTCTGACATGAAGATGGTATATCACCTGCTCTCTTTGACGTACAAAGTGTCTTATCACCTGCCATCTTCGACGTGAACATTGTCGTGTCTCCTGCCCTCTCTCTGACATAAAGATGGTCGTGTCACCTGCTCCTCTGACGTGAAGAAGATCATGTCACCTGCACCCTCTGACATGCACATGGTCGTGTCACCTGCCCCCT
>NW_008426004.1:0-330 GCF_000622305.1 Nannospalax galili | reverse complement strand
AAAACAAATCCTAAAATTAAAAGCCTTTTAGGTTAAAACAATAGATCATACAGTTGACAGTGCAAAACACAGAGGGAAAATTATTTGTGTGGATGGTGAACTATTTTCATGGAGTGAGGTCACAGGAAAGAACAGTGACTCAGGTCAGTTTGGGAATTTGTTGCGTATTATCCCCACTTTACACAGATGGAGCTCTTTTGTTGATGGGAATTCAATTTTCATGTGGAGTTTCACCCTAAAATCAGCATGCATGCACCCTTCAAAAGATCACATAGTTGACCCTAAAGCTGCATAGCTTCATAGCTCAAGTTAAAAAGAGAAAGTCTGGGG
>NW_008426003.1:0-330 GCF_000622305.1 Nannospalax galili | reverse complement strand
TACATAGTCAGTTCCAGGCCAGCTGGGGCTATAGGGAGACCCTGTCTCAAAGAGACCATAAAAGAAAATAGCCTAGATATGAACATTCATCTTTAATACTGGGGATGGAGGTATAGGGGTTTAGACAATCATGCCTACTCACCTGGTTTTGTATCTCTCCTCCAGGTCATTTTGACTTAAACACTTTGTCTCTCTGAAAGCAAACAATCACCTCATTCATCACTATTGCTATTCAAAAGTTCCTGAACAAAAGGCTATATCAGGTGTGGAAAAAGTTTAGCTAAGATCAATGGCTAATAAATTTCAATTGAAATTAGCATATTTGGTAAG
>NW_008426002.1:0-330 GCF_000622305.1 Nannospalax galili | reverse complement strand
GCAAGAGCAGTCAGTGCTCTTAACCCCTGAGCCATCTCTCCAGCCCCTTGGAAATTTTTTTTAAGTGTTTTTTTTTTTTTTTCAAATACATCGAATTTCAGAAATCTTTGTGTATCAGTCTGTGATGAGGAGATAAACATTTTTCATTTCATTTGATGGTCAAGTGGTTTTTATTTATTTTTATTTTATGTGTTTAAGTGCTTTGCCTGCATGTATGTAAATGCACCAAGTGTATGCAATGCCCATGGAGACTGGAAGAGGGTGTCAGATCCCCTGGAACTGGTGCTATGACTGTTTGGTAGCCTCCATGTGGGTGCTGAGAAACCAACT
>NW_008426001.1:0-330 GCF_000622305.1 Nannospalax galili | reverse complement strand
AAAAAAAAAGAGATTTATGTTAAATTATGTGTATGTGTTTTAGTGTATATGTGGATATATGTACATGAATGCAAGTGCCCATGCAGGCCACAGGCATCAGATCCCCTGGAGCTAGTGTTATAGGAGACTGTGAACCAGCAGAGGTGTGTGCTGGAAACTGAACTTGGGGCCTCTGGAAGAGCATCAAGTGCTCTTAACCACTGAGAGATCTTTGCAGGCTCTATTACCCACCCACCTCCCCCCTTTTTTGGAGACAGTCCCACTATGTGATTCAAGTTAGTCTTGAACTCTAAGAGGTTTTCCAGCCTGAATATAGCAAACATCACTCCA
>NW_008426000.1:0-329 GCF_000622305.1 Nannospalax galili | reverse complement strand
CAGCACTTGGGAGGCAGAGGCAGGTGGATCTCTGTGAGTTCCAGGCCAGATAGGACTACATAGTGAAACCCTGTCTCAACAACAAAAAAATCCAAACCATAACAGAAGGGAAGCCTACTATAGGTAATTTCGGGACTGGAGAGATGGCTCAGCGGTTAAGAGCACTGGGTGCTCTTCGTTCCTAGCACTCACATCGTGGCTAACAGCCATCTGTAACTTCAGTGCCAGGGGACCCAATACCCTCTTCTGACCTCCAAGGGCATTACACAACATGGGTGCACTTACATGCACTTAGGCAATATACTCATACACATTTTTAAACACATAAA
>NW_008425999.1:0-330 GCF_000622305.1 Nannospalax galili | reverse complement strand
ATACAAGCTCAAGTCAGACAAAACCACAACACAGAGAGGAGATGCGAACAAGAAGCCCCAACTGTAGCTGTGGGACCGTTGGCAAATGATAGCTGCTGCGAGAGGGAGAGACAGTTTTCTTTAAAGGTGTGATGCCAGGCAAATTGACCAAGCTTCAGGGGATGGACACACACCCAAGAGCATTTGGGAACACAAATTAGGCTCATTAGGCCTTTAAAAACTAATAATAGGGTATATGAAGTCAGATGGGGATAGTGAGGCAGTGTGGAGGTGTGGGAGGGGGTCTGAATATGATCAAAATATATTGTATGAAATTCTCAAAGAATAAAA